>NW_017386056.1:0-67265 GCF_000237925.1 Schistosoma mansoni
CAGAGGGTATGTTAGGTTCAGAATCATTTCTTAATATTCTATACATCAACATCAGATCACTTTTTAATCTACAGTAGGACGGAATCAAGGGGTCTAGCTTCTCATCCCGCTCATTGTACGGGAAACCCTGAAGTTCTGAAATTGAACGGGTAGCTGCCCTCGGTACTATTTTCAAGATATCCGAGTCAACCTTTAGACAGGAGCTTGTAGACTGAACGATGTCTCTAGGTTTGAGTCACACTAACGTTGTGTATATTTTGGTGAACATATTAGTATCCAAAATGGTAAACTTCCGTCCTAAAGCCCATATACTTATGAACCTTCTAGCCGTGACCGTGCGGCGGCGAGACTAAACTATACTGCCGAGCCAATCAGAAGCTTTCGCGGGTTTTCAAGGTCACAGCGCTAAGTTCGGCACCTGATGCTTACGTACGATCGGTTTACAGCGGATTTTAGGGAAGACGTGATAATTCAGCGTCTACAAGAGAAGTGATCATAAGACGTTGGCGCGAAATTCAATTATCCATTTGAATAAATAGAGTTTTGGCATTATAGCTGATGTCAGTTCGTGATGAAAACCCCAAGTATAATTCCTAGCCTTAACCATGAACTGTAAATCATTATTTGAATTCTTCACACAGGTTTATAACCTCATTTGGTCTGAGTTATTATGTTGACACTCTCAGGGTCTCTCTAGCGTCGCTCAAAGGTCGTCCATAAATTATAGTCTCACCCTTTACCCTAAACCGTAAACCATACCAACAACATTGAAGCTATGTGGTCGAGGCTAAAAGAATTTTTGAGACTTTATCATGGTTTCAGAGGTTGACTACTATGGGGCCACATGGATGTGTTCCTGTACCGTATGCACTATGATTTTAGAACTTCTGAACCTATATCTGACCTTGAGAAGTTTTAGAGTCATGTAAAAGAACGGTGTCCCCTTTAATTTTTGAGTTTTGTATAATATATTTTTACTGTATACTAACTGTCTTCTGATTGGCTAATATTTCTCAAGGTTATTTAAGATTCTTCAAAGATCGGCAGTATAGTTTAGTCTCGCCCCGTGCGGCTGTAAATCATAGTCATAAGATTGTGGCTCATTAATACTTTAAGATCGTTGTGTTATTGGACTGTGGGCTACGACTCTTCTACTATTCACCTTGGTATCCGAAATGTGTGTGTACACGCTTGACCGAGTTGTTGTGTGTCGTCCATTTATTAAAGCCTTTGATCAAAATATAATAGTTCACCTTGAGTCTATATACATCGATGTATCTTGTTATTTCTCGCCAGAAATTTATATAATCAGGATGTAGTAGCATCACAGACTGAACTTTACTTGTGAGTTTGGGATAACTTATGTTGATCATTTATCAGTCGGTCGCAAAAATCTTAGTAATATCAAAACATTATTATTCAAGTAGTCATTGACCTCCTTATCTTGTATGGGCATTAAATTCCCTGTTATTTTATACTAAATATTGAAAAAACCTTCGTGTGTTTGGAAGAGAGAACCTCACATGCCAAATGTTCTGTCCCATAATCGAAATAAAGACCTACTCGTCACTAGTCTGGTTTCTTCTATCTACAAAACAAAGAGTGCCCACCAGCACGAGATCGGTGAGTCCCATTTTTGACAGGAAGCATTTCTATTTTGATTAGTTCTTTGGTCAAAAAAGTTACCAATCGGATTATCCTGAACATAAATTTCGTGAATAAATACAAATATATAATGTAGTTATTATATTACGCCGCTCATATTATGCTGATATATTGCTCATATACCAAATGTCAAGCTCAATCCAAACTGAAAGCTTGAAGAATAGATGTAATTTGTCACCGATGAAGATAGACGTTGGTATTTCTATGAAGTTTCGACTCCCGGAATTCGATCATAGTGACCTCGAGTTGTGGTTTGCTCAGCTACAGCATTGTTTCAAGAGACAGTGATAAATCTGCTTTGTCCTCCATTCTGCAGTCGCCAAAGAAGTATGCGAACAAATTTGGAGACCACTAACATCACAGCCAGACAGTAACCAAGTGTAGTCAACCATATGACTGGCCTAAACCGTCTCCCAAGAATACATGAAAAGACTAATCGCTCCCCAAGTCACGACGACTGAGGACGGATTCGTAGACAATCGCTTGTTTTATGTTAGAGATAGGAGCTTAGTCTTGAACGCTTTGGTGGGTACCGATAATGCACTTATTGTCATCCCTCAGAACAAAACTGAGCTGGGCCGATAAACTTCCCCAGTTAAACTTCAAGCTGACGATGAAACTAAGCTCACGACGTTTGGGAAGAAAACTTTAATGCTAGATTTGGAGTTCAGGAGGCAATCCTCTTAGGTTTACACCGTAGACGATTTAGATTTGGCGATACTATAAATTGACTTTTAGAGAGATATGAATGTCTAGTCGACACTAATGAACGACGTTTTACAATGAAAAATCTTCGGATTGCACAAAAGTCAAGGAAAGCCACATCACTTGTCTAAATTTTATACAAACTCAGCCAGTAACAACTGAAAGATTCTAGGATATACTCTCGGAATTCTCAAACCTAACCAAACCGAATCCTCAGCCTTCCAAAATTAACTTATAGGTAAGTCATATGATCAAACTGAAGGCGCGCTAGACTCAGGAGACTATCACGAGATAAGCTCAAACTCACTAGATCTGGATTCGATTACGTGCTACAGCTAGGCATTATCCTTTCGTCCGATGACCAGTGGGTATCGCCTTTGCACATGGTCCCAGGGAAAATGCAGGTGATTGACGACTGTGAGGAGATTACAGACCCCTCAACCGTCAAACCGTACCAGACAGCTATCTAATACGTCATTCCAAGATTATACAAACGGCTTACAAGATAGGACATATTTACTAAAATGCACTTGGTCAGGGCATATCACAATATCCCAGTACCTGGGGAAGATATCCCTAAGACAGCTATTACTACACCTTTTGGATTGTCCGAGTTTTTACACATTTCATTCGGCCTGAGGAACTCGGCACAAACATTTTAAAGATTTATGGATAACATATTTCGCGATATGCTATTTGCAAAGTGGTATATAGACGACTTGTTAATTGCCAATCGTGATTTACAACCACAAGAGCAGCATGTGAGAGCACTGTTAAAATGAACGAACGAAAATGGAATATACATACGTCAAAGTGCGTTTTCCGTGTTCAAACTCTAGAATTTCTCGGACACACAAAATTCCCAGAAGGGACTACACCGATCGAAGAAGATATGGTTAACATTAGGCAATACCCTATGCCACGTTCTCCAGCAAAACATAGAATTTTCCTAGGTTTGATTAACTTTTATCGAAGATCTGTAGAATTATGGTCTACTTCGTTATTAGCGCTGCTCTAATAATAGACCTAATCCTAAAATTGTAGATTTGTCATGGTATGACTACTTGATCTATAAGATCTTACGTTGAAGTCACATCACTGTCTACACTGACTCGTCCTTCTTCTGGAGAACTCATTTGAGCTGGAGATGGAACAATATATTCAATATGAATAAAAGAGATAAGTTACACAAGAATGATCACACTTGCAGGGCTGACCTATGCCATTCGATTGCATCTCGAATGAATATTGCCGCCCTCTTCATCGTTGATCTTCTCTTCGTGTTAATTGTTAAATATGAAGTTTCTCGATCATCTCATGTTCCGCTTTGAGGATTGTGTGGTTAGGATCAATGCCACTACAGATCCATATCTGGTTGTGAACAATTATTCTAACTTTCGATAGATTCCATCAAAGGAAAACCAAAAAGATTCGGACTGACTTGTGAAACTGTTGAGGCTATTAAATAGTTAAGGTTTAACTGGCTCAAGCATCTACTAATATTTTGGCTTATTAAAATTTCTGCCTTAACTCAAATAATACAAACTTAAAAGGAAACTATCTTACATAGCGTTACATAGATTTTTGAAAAGTGCCAAAATTGTAGTAGTCCTAAGTACTATGCTAACCGACCCTCTTCAGATTCCCTACTTTTGATGTGTTGGCGTTAGGGTCACCCCAAAAGTTAGTTCTGATGATGAACACTGTCAGTCAAATATGGCGGATTTTCTTATTTCCAACATAACTAATGGCAGGGATTCTGTCCAATACTTGAGGTTTGAGTGTTATATATATCTATACATATAATCATTAAAACCACCCAAAAGCTCTATTCGCATAAGGTACATTCAGTGGTTTCATGTGACAACATACTACTAAGAAAAATTGGTTTTCAGACGAAGCATTTTAGACAAAACAACAGTACAACACTTGTTAGGCGTTCTCACTTCCATTTTTACATGTTTATAAAGGCCATGAGCCAAATTAACGAATATTTCTGCAACATAGTTTGTAATGTAATCACATGGCTTAGATTCACTACAGTTAATCAAACCATCTTTTTGCTTTTGATTTCTGACATTTCCGAATCAATAAACGCGAGAGTATTCTGAACCATCAAAAGTCTTCGGCATCTGAAACAACACTACACGTTTTTCCTATGGCTAATGCCAAATCGAAGCCATAAGTACCTATTCATAATGGTTTCTCGACATCGCCATAAAGCCTTTTTACGATTTCATAATCACGCAATGTGGCTGATACAAACGATGAAACTAAGAACTAAATCAGTCGATAACCTGACTGACAACTATGTCCACAAATAGTGTGATTTTTCCGCAGTTATAGTTATCTAACACTTTTAATTTCAGAAGCTTTTTCCTATCAGTTGATCCCTTAGTAAGTACTATGGAACCCTTTCAGTTTGACGACAACTATTTGTGCAAATCATCTGTGTAAGCAGTCGAGAAAATTTCACGTGAACAGAAAGCATCATTGTTGTATTTGTATAAATACTGACTAAAAGTTCATAATATTATCATTTAAATGGGTTGGGAGTTATAATTCTCTTGGCTAAAACCTATGCTCTACATGATAACCACATAGTTTACACTCACTTTATCGACTTTTGAGCATTCAATTAACTGAAAAAGTCTTGAATTATATCATCATATGTGCTACTTTGTGATATTTATTGGTTTAACATGCTTAATTTCAAACGGATTGATTTACAGCTTCTACTTTACCTGATATTCACAACTAGCTTGAATGCACAGTTACGTTTAACTATCCATCTACAAACACTAATACAGAAAACTGACCCCCAATTAACCAGAACATTGAGTTTACGGCATGACTCTCACGGCTGCACTCCTGTTGAACCAATTATTACCAGTTGTCCATACAAAGTTTTGGAAATTACCATTAGTGTCCTGTGACATAACCTTGTTTTTAACATAAAACAGCTCACATATTTTCATCTTATAACTAAAACTTACCACAAATGTGGCTTTTCTACTTAAATATTACTGGTATGAGTAAAAAACACCTGTTCTGTCCATGTTTTAAGCAGCTAACAGCCAACTTACACTATGCGTTCCATTGTGGCTTCTTAGGACATTTTTCTGTACCAAGCCACTCCTTTTTTCCCTTTTCTGAATATATTAAGGTCCGAGAATAACGTATGATGGTGAATTTCGTGAACAAGAGAACCACCGACACAGGCACTCCAACCATCGTCCTCTCTGGTACTAGGTCACACACTCGAACAATGGACCTCACTGGCTCTTAGTGGGTCTAACCTTAATGTTTTCTTACATTGGTCTATTATTAGCGACATTCATGACTAATAGAGCATGCACCCTTGTAAGGTGCAAACCAAGTCGATTCCTAGGTAACGTTAGGAGATATAATCTTGCCCAAACCTGAACATTGACATCAAGCCAATCAAATGGTGAATCTGTAAGACTTCGATTATGTCGCTGACCCCAAGCAGTATTCTTAGTGTTTTTGTCTCTGCTCAACCATATTCTCTAAATTTCTGATCAACAGACACTTCCTGTGTTCACGGTTACGAATCCGGCTATGGAAGGCAGTCACCGCAGACTGAAGGTTATATAGTTGATCGAGTTTGGCGATGAATCTAACTACTGTCAGGTTCATACATGTATAATTAAAAAAAAACAACTTACCATTTTAGTGTGTTTCTGTGCCCAATATGTTTAAACGGTATCTATTTCCCTCCAGAATACCAATCCATTCTGGAAACCAAATACCTATGTGAGACCGAACATTTATAATTTATAATTATATATCTACTTTTTGTACCTGGTCATTTCGCACAAAAAGTGGATCAATTCTTCAGGTTTGACCGGCTTAAATTAATTTTTTCCCAGATGTAGATTCTTCCTTATTTTTGACTTGAGGATGACTCAATAGTTGAATGAGTAAACACCTGGTAGCCGGACGAAGCATAGAAAAACCGTTCCTCAGCAAAATGGTGTTGGGTAGCCAGCTCACAACTCTTCCTCAGACATTCTTGTTTCATTCTCTTACCCTCCATTCTCTTACAAGCTGTGATCCTCATATAGAAAACTCGCTCAACAAGTCATGAGAGATATATTGTGGTAGAAGATATATGCTACGAGATAAGATAACAGGCTAGTAATATGATAATAATAATTTATTCTCAAACAACAGTTTTTTACATGACGCATGCCAGTTTACAGGCAAGATCAAATTGATACGGAAGTTACAATTTTCACTATAATGAATTGCTCAGCTGGGTTGATATTTTATAAGATGTGAAAGCAAATGATTTTAGTAAGGAACGTATTGTCAATATCACAATTGGCGCACTTTATGAAGGTGGCGTTGCGGTATGTAACTGATGGTAGAGAATAGATCTATGAAAATTTGGGGGCTTTTAGAAGCTTCAACCTCATATTACTCTGGAATACCTGATGCTTTAATGATGGTGCAGGACAAAGTCACCTGCTCCATATGTTTTCGGTGGTGTGTCTCAAGGGGACTGTAAAAGGGTGTAGGAAAAAGAAAGGATGAGAAGCAGAGCAGACAATATTCATGGAGGAATAGTTATGGTTTAACTACTTAGTCTATATCTCTGTTATCAAGGTACTTATTAAGCAAGAGCATTCTAATATTTTAAAGAAATTAAGTGTAAACAAGGTATGAGTGGATAAGGAACTATATAAATGAAGGTGGCTCAGAAAGAAGATGAAAGTATGGGAATATGTGTAGTTATAAAATATAGTGCTGAAAACAGTATTCTGATACACAAATGGATGTCTGCTGTAGACCATCAACGTTGATGACCTATGTCGAATGATTGGAGGCCTACTCCAGTTAGACGGGAACGGTGTGACGAACAAGCGAACTCCGAAGTCACACCTCGCGATCAGCACCTTACGTGGATGGCCCCATCGACGCATCAAGGAACCATGGACGCTCTGAAGACTGTACAACACTGAGGACGTTATTACAGGAATATATTAGTTAAAGTAGATACAAGCGAAAGTAGAACCATTGCCGCATGGGCCAGTCCATGGAGCATGATTAACTGATGCGCGTTGATTGTCCTTGACCTTGACGGGGATCGATGGTCTGTTCGGTATTTAGTGACCCAACTGCCGAATGGTTTGGCTAGGGTCCAGTGACATTTCAGTGGCCCTACACTCCCTTCTTTGTTGAGACTATTTGAGCGCCTTTTGGAATTTATAGGGTCTTGAGCAGGTTTTGTTTATATAATAATAATAATAATAATAATAATTTATTCTCAAATAACAGATTGTTACATGAGGCATGCCGGTTTACAGGCAAGATCAAATTGTTAAAGAAGTTACAATTTTCACTGTTGAAAATTACTCAGCTGGGTTGATATTTCATAAGATATGAATGTAAATGGATTTCGTAAGAAACATACCAATATCACACTTGGCGCACTTTATGGAGGTAGCGTTGCAACATACAACTGATGGTCGAGAATAGATACATGCGAAGTTGGGGGCTTTTAGAAGTTTCGAACTTATATCCCTCCGGAATATCTGAGGCTTTAATAACGGTGTAGGACGAAGTCACCCGTGCCATATCTGTTTTCGGTGGAGTATCTGCAGGAGGCTGAAAAAGGTGTAAGAAAAAGGAAGGACGAAAAGCAGAGCACACAACATTCATGGAGGAATAGTTAATGTATAACCTTTTAATCTATTTGTCTGTTACTGAAGTATTCATTAGGTAAGAACATACTAATGTGTTAAAGAAAAATAAGTGTGGGCAAGGTATGAGTGGGTAAGGAACTGTATAAATGAAGGTAGTTCAAAAGAAAGTATGGAATTGTGTAATTATAAAATAAAGTGCTGAAAACAGTATTCCGATACAAATGGCTGTCTCCCTTTTTTTCGAAGCTGTTTGAACTCTTTTTTGTTTTTAGATTTTATAGGGTATAGAGTGGGCTTCGTTTTTAGCCAATTGTCTAGTTAGCTTGTCATAGGATTACTCGGTAGGAAGTGGAACCAATTTGGCTTTTCTTTTTTTTTAACATGATCTAAAGTATTTTGCATGAATAATTTCGCATCAATACCGTTGGTTCGTGACATTCCACTAGACATAAGGAGCCGTAATTAATATGTTCTGCCCTACAGACACGGGTGGATTGAAGTTATCTCCCCACCATCATGTTTGCTGGTCAGTAACGCCACCCTCCCTCCTTTTATGATGTTAGGCTCTCTTACGTTTGTGGTCGGTATGAATATTGCTTTAATCAAGGACCATAGTTGGAATACACTGTCTCTACAAGTTCCATGTTACAAGCGAATCAGATAGTAATAGCATTTGTATTATGGGTTAGATATCCATTTAATATATCGTACTACTATGAAGATAACTAATGGTGAAGGTTATAAGAGACAAGTAAGATTATATGTGGTTATGAGATGGTAAGGACTAATAGCAAACCAGAGGATATGAAAGAGAATATTGTAAAATTTTCAGGGAAGGATGATATAGTCAGCCCTATATTTAGTTATAGAAAGGGACAGGTCATGCCTTACTACCGACTGGTCAACCTAGTCAGCATGGTAGTTAGGTTACTTGAAAAGAAAACTCAGACTAAGTTACGAAGTCACATAAAATCATACAATCCTCTGACTCCTGGGCAAAACGGGTTTCTGAATAGTAATTCATGCCTAACTAACTTGGTAACTGCAAAGGAGAATTGTAAATCATCCAAAGGCAATGGTTTACTTAATGATGTGATACTCATAATTTTTAGCAAATAGTTTAATGAGGTTTCTCAACGAGGGTTTATGGGGAAGCTCTTTGACGTGTATAGGGAAACAAAAAAGCCATGGCGAACAACGGAAGCTGTTTGTGGATGTTATTTCACATAATTCAAAGCTTGTAAAACGTTAACATTTACTTTTATCTCTAGTTTATTCTACAAATCGTGAACTTTCGTTTGATGTATGATTGGTTTCATTGAATTGACAACCCTACTTGGGAGGCATACTGTAAGCAAACCAATGTTGTGATTTACAGATCATGCCGGTAAGAATGGCGTGTACCTGCTAAGACAGAAATATGTCATATTATTGTTATTCACTCCCATAATCTTTTTACTTCAAAGCTATCGTAATTTAAACGTAAACTCTGGCACTCTATTTTTCTACCCTAATCTCCAGTTTGGACAAAATTGTGTTTTTCTAATTGTTTATGTGTACTGGCCGTGTTAGTCATCCATGTATTCTTGCGTCATTTTGCACAAATCAAATCAGAATTGGAAATCGGGAACCGAAATAAGTCGATCAGTTTTCCGGTTGGCTCGTCTTTTCCCTGTCGTTAATCGATCATATAATGGAATAGTATTCGTCTCTCCACCCAAGGCAGTTAGTCTTAATTCGGACCCCCCTCATTTCTAGTCCCAAGGTTAAACTAGTCAGCCTATCGTCCAAGGACCCAATCTAGATCGATATTGGTTTTTTTCTACATACTATTGGATAGACAGATCAAGGACGTATCACTCTTGAGCTTAGGAATAATAGATGGTGTACCCCAAGACATCATCTTAGATCACTTATCTTTTTCGTCTCTACGTCAATGAACTAACAGGATTGTTAAGTCATGGACACCATTGTTTGCAGATGACATCAAAGTCTGGAGGACAATATGTAATGAGATTGGTCGTCTAAATTTCTAAGCTGACCTATATGGATTGGTTAGATGGTTCCAAATTTGAGACTTGGGGACTTATTCTAGAAAGAGTGTGTTAACGTACATTGGACAAGGCAATAGCTGCCAGTATGCAATCAATGCTACACCACTTCTGCGCACTTAGGAACAAAGAGATTCAGGAATATGTCATGACTTAAAAACAACTGATTATTGCATTGCAGATGCCGCCAAGGATTTTCAATTGTTATGGTCACTTCGTCGAGCATTCAACTGGTTTGAAGAAGAGGTTCTTTGAACTTTATTACCCATCTATTTAAGATAACAACTAGAGTGCTGCATTTAAACAGCTGGTCCATGTCTTATTAGAAACGCTGACACACTCAAGTGTCTTTGGTGTTTAGGAACAAATTTAGTGATGGGTCTCTCCAAACCCTTTCACGATGATTGTATAAACCCTTAACCATTTTCTGACAATCTTATCATAGAACTCAAGGTGACCTTGCATTGTCATTACGTATTTTTGATAGCGAATCGGTGCTAACATGTCTTATACTACGGCCTCTTCCAAAACTAATCACCTCCGGGGCCACAATAAGAATGCCCATAAACCGCGATCCAATCAACTGAGAGTGTGGTTCTGTGAAAAAATTACACAAAAAAAACATTACAGCAGCACATCACTTCAAGACGGCCAAAGAATCCGAAGGGGAAACATTAGGTGATAAGTCATCACCACAGATTTACGTCACCTCAAAGTCTTTGTAGCGACAACAAGTAGGGTGATGCGGTTCTAGAACAAGGGTAGATACAAGCTCTCTCATGCTGTGTTCGACATCGTTTGGATGCTTAAGACCTAGATACTTCTTCATCTCAGTTAGCGCGTATTGGAGATAGAATAATGGTTCACGAACGTTACATCATGCACAAAGAGAAGAATCATCAAAAAAACCAGTCACCGCAGAACTCATTGAGAGTGTTAAAATTATCACAGAAGCTGCCACCAAAATAGAAATGCTTCATAAGACGAAGAGCAGGTCACCACAGCGATCGAGATACAAGTCACAGAACAGGTCACAAACGTCCAGATAATCTCGACACTCTTGTCCGCTTACCTTAATTGCTAATGGAATACTCGAGTTGATCCATGACTTGAAAAACATCTATCTATCTTTGTTCGATTAAAAGGATTCATCGGTTTGTTGTTATCATGATAAGTAAAACGTCCTGACTACATATATAGCAATATTCTAGTCCCAAACATCTCTACGTTTGGGTGTGGTTTGGATTTATTAACGTTGGTCTAGTTGTGGTTAATGTTTACCAAAATAAATGGCATTGTATGTCTTAGACATTGATGATGATCTCATTAATATTGAGAAACACTCCGAACTGAAGGTCTTGGGCCAATCATGCATAATAGACCACGGTAGAGCACGTCGTGCTGCGTATCTTCTGAAATTACAGGTCAGTATACATCAAATGCATCTCCACATATCGACCGTCTTCCAAAGGCACATTCGAATTCCTTCATTCCAAACTTTTGGTTACAGTGTCGTCAATCCCTGATTATGCGCGAAATATTTATGACACAAGCTACCGACACCTACCAAATTACTTATTCATTAATTTCACCAGCTTTTGCTCCTACATTTATAAAAATGATTCTAGTTTATTATATTCTATTATTAAAAACAATCATTCAGACCCGAAATTTTTAGTTATCGTTAGCCCATCGTTTTGATTTTGGTCTGTGAACGCTCGTACTTGTAACTTTCTATGAATTCGCAAGTGAGTAATAATATCTCATATAACAACCAATTAAATTTGACCAAAAATACATTTACTTATTAACCTAGATCATATTTTTTTGAACAACTGCGGAAACCATTATAGATGATTTCTTCCCTGAATAAGATTCATCTGTCGACAAAGCCAGCCTATGTTATCCATATCACCACCATCGATCCCATTCTTTCAAGTTTCTAAGAAGTTCTAATAGAAATCACAGATTCTAGTGACTTTTGTGTCTGTAAAACTCGTGAAGAATCCATGCGGATGGTAAATGGGCATAAATGAAAGTAAAACACAGTGCATGAGGAGTGTCTTGTTTAAGTGCATCGAATTGACGCAGTAATCAGTTGCATGTACACTAGCGATACGTACTGTTTACTTCTAAGGAAGGTAGAAACGACCTTTGATTTGAAACTGTTGGACAATCGTGAAGATACGACCAGTATTCTAGTTTTGACAACTAGCGACCAGTAGCACCTTCTATATTCGAAACTTCTTCTGCCCAAATGGAAATCAGAAGTCAGACGAGAAGAGGTAGGAAAGATATATTTGATACGTTATCAATATATCGAGAAGCGTTTGTTCTTAGCTAGCTAGTGAACGTAGGAGCTGTGTCCCACGCCGAGTCGAAACGTGATCTGGTACGGATGCATGACCGAAAGCCTTCAGTTAAACAAGCCCACTTAAACAACGTGGTCAGCATCCAATGTCGAACACTTAATGAGCTATTGATTTTGGGAAATTATTTACAGCTAAAGATCACTCCCCCCTAGTGAGGTAGTGATGCCCCTAAGACGTGACCAGCCAGAAGTTTAAATCCAACGAGTTTGTCGTTGGTAAACACTCTTCTGATAGCTTGCTTCGTTTAGCAGCGTCTGGTCGTCTTTCCTAACACTAAGGGACCATGAGGTACAACATAGCAATAAAGAAATAAAGTACAATGAACATTTCGGTTCCTTGTGAGACTTCGTCGTTCTTTTCCAGCCGTCCTGGAAAAGAGAAAAAATAGAACGTGTGAGTGCATGTCGAAAATGCACTCGTACTTGCGTAAGGACACAAGATGAGCGGGAAAAAAAAATAAACTAATACACTTGCAACAGCGTAAAAGCGATCGGAAAAAATATTGGTTTTTTTATTTAAAGAAAAATATAAATACGCTCATAAGTATAAAAATGTTTTGTTTTGTTTTTTTGAAATAAATATATATTAAAAAATTTTTTTTACGATAAATAATGAAAAGGGAATTCGAGATTAAGTTTGTGTCCTACGTACAATAGTCGTTTAGATGTTCTGGAAATCTTACTCTTCTTCCAGAAAGCGTTGTTTTAGGTTTATCTATCGACGTTGACGAAGTATCAAGTTGTGTGTCGGCTGTCGTGTGGGGTACTACGAGTGTGGGAGCCGTGTCGTACGATTGTACCGAAGGAAATTCGACGTAGCTAGGGTTTCCTTCTAAGTGCGCTGCTTTTAGGCGGTCGATACTGATGCTATCGTTCGTGCCGTTCTTATCGACTACATAGTACTTGGGTTCACGTTGAAGAACTTTGAAGGGTCCTTCGTATGCTGATTCGAGAGGTCGTCGATGTGAGTCTCGACGAACGAAGACATGTGTACTATGTCGTAATTCGGGTTGAACGAAAACATCAGTTGATTGAGGTCGAGTGTGAGCAGGTTTATCTGAACGCATAGTGTTTGTAAGCCTGCTCGTGTAAGAGTTTAGATCCATGTTCAATGAAGAAGCCGAAGGATCTACGAATTCTCCTGGAAGTCGGAGTGTCGTTCCGTAAACGAGTTGAGATGCAGTGTATCCAATGTCAGCTTTCACTGCAGTGCGGATACCTAGCAAGACGAGTAGAAGAGCGTCTGTCCACTGTGAAACGTTTGTAGCTGATAGTGAAGCCTTAGGTTGTCGATGAAAACGTTCTACCAACCCGTTTGCTTGTGGGTGGTAGGCGGTCGTTCGGAAGCGCGTGATTCCTAATAGTGAGGTCAGACAACGTAAAATTCCAGATTCGAACTGGCGTCCGCGGTCTGTAGTGATGGTTGAAGGGCAGCCGAAATTTGCTACCCATCGTTCGACGAAGGCACGGTCCACTGTTTCAGTAGTAATGTCCTTAATAGATACTGCTTCTGGCCATCGAGTGAAACAGTCTACGCAGGTTAAAAGGTTCCGAAACATCACTAGCAAACATACTAGGTGTTACGTACCTGTTGAATTCGCGCGGTAACGCTTTAACTGCCGCGAGGAATCGTGGGCGTGAGTCTGTAATGCCGTGGCCGTTAAAGTCGGCTTCTGCGTAGCAGAACCAGGACTCGATATTATCGGGCAAAATGGCGTTAACCGAATCGATGACGGGGTGTAGTACTTAACTTAAATACTTTAGGTGACTGTTCCGTCATAGTAATATAAAGAACGAAAAATGTCTAATTAAAATATATCTGGGAAAACTCGAGAAAAAAAGTATATCACAATATATAAAATTCAAATAAAGAATAACAATGAATAATAATATTCCAAAAAGGAACAGACTCACAGTTTATTGGCTTGGTGTACCAGATCACGTCGGGCTCACCAATGAAGATACGACCAGTATTCTAGTTTTGACAACTAGCGACCAGTAGCACCTTCTATATTCGAAACTTCTTCTGCCCAAATGGAAATCAGAAGTCAGACGAGAAGAGGTAGGAAAGATATATTTGATACGTTATCAATATATCGAGAAGCGTTTGTTCTTAGCTAGCTAGTGAACGTAGGAGCTGTGTCCCACGCCGAGTCGAAACGTGATCTGGTACGGATGCATGACCGAAAGCCTTCAGTTAAACAAGCCCACTTAAACAACGTGGTCAGCATCCAATGTCGAACACTTAATGAGCTATTGATTTTGGGAAATTATTTACAGCTACAATCGATTGGTTGAATAAATACGTCTAATTAGGCAGTTGGAGTTAGTCAGAAGCTGATTACGCTAAGGGAGGATTTATTCCAACAGCGATTCCAGCAAACGCTTTAAGTTGTTCACTGCATCTAATTTTGATTCCTTGATTGTCTGAGGCCTGTGTTATTACTGATTGTTGTCTACCACTTTCCGTAGTAAGCGTGTGATATGAGCTCTTGCTGGGTCTTCCACTCACCTTTTGTATTTTCCTCCTGTTTTCCACCCCTCTTCACTCATTCTACTTCGCACGATCCCCATGTGCAAAGTGCCTTCTGTTTAGACTTTTAACCACTCATATGGGTGCCTCAGAAATGACTTTGTTGTAATAAGACAATGGTTCGTCAATAACCTTAGTCTTAACCAAAGCGCTCCACTCAAAGTATTGTTTATAAGCTGGTTTTCTGTCTGGCATTATTGGCCTAATAAAGAAAGTGTACGAGCAATAATTTACACGAAGGCTTCCTATCACTTTCGTTTCGCTTAATTTCCACCTGTGAATTAGATTATGTGTGCGTAAACATCTATTGTGTAAACGGTTATTTTTAGTTTTCAGTGATAAGGATAGGAGGTCTACCTTAGTCTTAACCAAAGCGCTCCACCCAAAATATTGTTCTGTAATGGTAACAAAAATCATTACATGCAACATTAATAATGTGAGTTTGTATTTCTCATTGCAGGGCAACAATGAGTGAATGCACTGGAAGTAGAAGAACAAGCCCTACGCGGTCTGAACCTGCAGAATAACGAGTAAAACTTTTGTAATAACTCTCCACTATTTGTACTAAGAACCGCGTTTTTCAATTTCAAATATATCTGTTGCACCAGCACACCGTGTTCTCACTTCAGAGGCACTTGTCTGTCCTGACAGTTGTGTTGCTGTTTCAGGTCGCTCCTGCTCCCAAGTAAACGTCAAAATATAACGTGCTTCAAGTGGTGATGGAGGTGCCTATGTCTAAACGCGATGAAAACTATGATGAACCACGAGTCATTCCAAGCAAGTCAGCAACCGTTGCAATCATCCGCCAACCACCACTACTGGGAGTTTCGTCAGACTATGCTATTTGGAAGGTCAGGGTAACGACGTATTTACGTAAGGTTCCAGCTACAGAACATTTCGACTACCTCCTATTGATTGCGCGCTATTCGAACGGGAAGTTTAGTCCTAACGTGATTTACATTTCTCAAACTTTTGCTGTGTTCTTACGCAACAAAAGTATCATATCCAATCCAAAGAATCTATTCTGAGCTATACGTTCGGTAGATTACTTCTTTTTTGTGTTTCACTCAAATTAATAGTTAACTGTGGTTTTGCCTCAGCTCACTATCGGTTTTTTTTATAGTTTTCACGTAAAGGCTAGCTTTAGCTTATCGTTAACTGTTTTTATACATTTTTGCCAGTTTTTGTTTACTGTGTGTTTTTTAACGGTCCTAAATTTACTGCTTGTATTTTTAAGACAGTCTAAATCACTAGCCATGAAAAATTCATGCAAGAGACCTGGTTGCCGTTTTGCCGTTACATCTGGCATGCAGTGTGACAACTGTGAAGGTTGGTTCCATGAGGCATGTACAGATCTAACAGCAGCAGCCTATAGCAGACTCAGCAAGTCTGATCGTAGGTGGGTATGTGTTACCTGCAACACCGATACGGTAGTTATGTTGGGTACTATCATTACTTTACTGACAGGTCTGAGAGATAAGTTGTCTAAGAATTCGGTAAATGATAGCATCATGACGGGTAACAAAGCTGGAACGCATAGGGCAAATAAGAAAAAGGATACTGACAGGTCGGTTATCGACGGTGCTGCTAACAGCACGAGTGATGATGTGCTGAAACTCAGCACCATCTTAACATCGACTGTCATCGACTCCCTCAGTAAACTTGGGTCCCGCAGGGAAGAGTCCTTGAATGAGACAGTGGTTTCCAAAAATCCTGTAGGTGGATGGACTCATGTTAACAGGAGTAATAAAGCCCAAGCGTCCCCGCCGAAACTGAACGTCCCAAGGATCGTGCGGAAATCAATTGATGCTTTGGCCGCACAGTCTACACCCAAGACTGTCCGCCCGGTCATCACTGAGCCCAGGAATCGAAAACGCGCCTCGACATCCAAACAACAAGATACCAAACCTAGACGCCCTGGAAAACCTGGGAAATCAATTGCGGTTCGTGACGACTCTGTCACAATCATGAACCTTATTGACAACCCCGACCTTCCTCTCAGTTTGCAGGACAAAAACGATAGGATGCTCTGGGGAGAATTAAACAAGAGGCTTGAACTCCCTAGAATAGAGCCTTTGACCGTCACACGGCTCACTTGGGGGAAGGACTCTTACCACCTAAACCATTTCTTGCCAATAGACGTCGGTTACCAACTGGCATCCATATGCATCCGGATAGGCCCCACGACAGCAGGGCCAAGCACAAACGAAAGCTGGAGCTGACAATTCCACTCGTGGACTGTCTTGATCATTAAAAAAACGTGTAAAGGACAGGGACTACCAACTCGGTAAATATCGTATAGGTAGGCTACCTGTCCACTCACACACGGCTCATATAGACAAACAAGAAGAAGCTCACGCGTTCCAAATTGAAAGCATAAACTGCCTATACACGAACGCCGCGAGCTTGCCAAACAAAATGGATGAGCTACGTGAACTTAGCAACGCTAATGATGCCCATCTGATAGGAATATCCGAAACTTGGATAACGTCTCAGTTTACGGACCAAGAGTTAGCAATAACTGGGATGTCTTTATTTCGCAACGACAGAAAAACAGGAATGGGGGGTGGGGAGCACTATACACACGGTCATGCCTGGATGCGCACCAACTTCACAACCAAGAGTTTCACAATCTTGACGAGTCACTATGGTGCTCAGTAAGATTATCTACCACCTCGAGGTGCCTAGTTGGGGTCGTTTACAGGAAGCCCACTGCCGACATCGAATATGACAAACGTCTGCTGGAAGGATTAACTCTCTCTACGCGTCTCGGATTCTCTCATATCCTGATTCTAGGGGATTTCAATCTCCCTAGAATCAACTTCGTGGAACATACATACATTGGTGGTGCCAACTCTACTGAAGCTCTGTTCTTCAACCTTATCGGCGACCTGGGATTATTTGAAAATGTGAAGTCGACAACCCGTTGGAGAAACAGTCAGACGCCGTCACGCTTAGACTGGGTATTCACAAATGAAGAATTCCTAGTTGACGACCTCTCAATCCTGGCTCCCCTGGGGAAAAGTGATCACGCCGTCTTATCATTCAGCTTTGTCAGCAAAACGGAGCTACGATATCCTACTAGCAACAAGCGCTGGAACTTCAAACGGTTGAATGTGTTAGCTTTACAGGACTATCTACAACAGGTGGATTGGGATGTTCACCCTCAAATTGAAGTGGATGCTCATTGGGATTTTTTACTGCACACGATCTTATGTGCTACTGAGCATTCAGTTCCTAAAATGGTCCCAAAAAGCTACAAGCAACCTCCAATCATCAAGAACCGCACTCGTCGTTTGTTAAGCCGCAAAAGGCACTGTTGGGCTGAATATAAACGAACTGATAACAACGGCACGTACAGGCAATACAAACATATAAAGAACATATGCACAAAGGCAATAAGAGAAGACAGGCTTCAGTTCCAGACCAAGCTTATCGATAGATTCGTCTCCAGTCCGAAAAGCTTGTTCAGTTATGCAGCTTCTCTTCGACAAGGCAAAACTGGAGTTTCCCAACTGCTTGGTCCTAATGGCCCGACCAATAACGACAGTGATGCCGCTAACCTTTTGGCTGAACAATACTCCCGGACATTCCAGCTGACCCACATCAACCATACTGACGAAAGCTTCATCTGCACCTGTACAGGACTTTCCGAAGTGGACCTGAGTGCTGACCTGGTGCTCCGTAAACTGCAGAACCTAAGGAAAGACACTTCTCCTGGTCCGGACATGGTTCATTCCACTGTATTGAGGGAAGCAGCTTCAATCCTGGCGACACCACTTGGCGTGATGTTTTCACACTCGCTAAGCAGAGGCAAACCACCGGAAATATGGAAGCTGGCCCACATCACACCAATTTTCAAAGGAGGTCGACGCAGTGAACCCTCAAGCTACCGACCAGTGGCCCTTCTCTCCATACCTTCAAAAATTATGGAATCCCTAGTATTCGACGGCATACTAGAACACTTATCATCCTCAAAGTTTTTCTCGCCTCAACAGCATGGTTTCAGAAAAGGTCATTCTTGTATGATCAACCTGCTGACTGCGGTGGATAGATGGACAACCATCCTTGATCGCAAGGGGAAGGTTGACGTCATCTACCTGGACTTTTCAAAAGCTTTTGATAGGGTCAACCATGCATGTCTTATCAAGGAGCTTGGACGATTGGGTATAAAACCCCCTTTAATTGATTGGCTCTCTTCATATTTAGAAAACCGACACTTTAAGGTCAGGGTTAACTTCACTCTCTCTAAGGCTATGGAATGTCCTAGTGGGGTCCCCCAGGGTTCAATACTAGGACCTCTTCTCTTCTTGATTTATATTAGCGATCTTCCTCAACAAGTTTCATCTGACTTATTGCTTTTTGCTGATGATGTGAAACTTTGGAGAGAGATACGTAATCATAATGATACACTAGTTCTTCAGGAGGATCTGACTCGACTTCAAAGTTGGGCAGACGACAACGGACTTACCTTCAACACTTCAAAGTGCAAGGTAGTTCATCTGAGACATGTTGCAGACTATAGTTATAACTTAGGTAACTCACCTCTAGAAGTTTCCCAAGTTGAAAAAGATTTAGGAGTGTTGGTACCCTACGACCTGAAATCGTATGCGAACTGTGACAAAAACGCCTCTCAAGCAAACCTTGCACTGGTAACATTGAAGCGCATTTTTGGCCAGTTTGACGGTAGAACCTTCCATATAATCTTCAACAGTTTTATTCGTCCCCACTTAGAGTACGGAAACATAGTATTTCCTCCCTCCCTCCAAAAGGATAAGGTCACTCTGGAACGTATACAACGTCGAACCACGAAATCAGTTCGGGGTCTCAAATTCAAACCTTATGAAGAGCGCCTCAAATCACTTAACCTTTACCCGTTAGAGTACAGGCGTCTTAGAGGTGATCTTCTTATGACTTATAGTATCCTTATTACTTCTGGTCATCCCCTTAAACAACTTCTTAAGCTTAGTCATAACACTAACCTCAGAGGTAACACCCAGAAATTGGAGACCCTACATAGCAGAACAGATTGCAGACACAACTTCTACTCCGTTAGAGTTGTCAAGTGCTGGAACTCGCTGCCGACTGATCTAGTCCAAGCGACCTCCCAGGAGTCCTTTAAGAGGAAACTTGACTTATTCTTAAGGACTAAGGATAACATATTATTATGATTTACCAAACTCTTTTTTTTCCTCTATTATCGTTCATATACCTAGGTTCTTACCTGGAGGTATTGGTGATCCACTGCTACCAGACACGGAAGCCCGTTAAGCGAAAGCTTCTTCTATTCCGTCCTCAACCATTTGAACCATTTGAATCGCGCTTAGACGATGAAGCAGCAAAAAGGGCGATAGCCAATGGTTTTACTGCAAGCAACTCATCTGTTCAAAACTGGAAGATTCTTGACGAATGTTTTTCGTCAACAGTAGACACTCAACTGAGGACCATGCAGTTTCTATCGCGTCACCAGAAAATGAGTGAGGAGCCCATTGAATACCTACACTCTCTGCAGCAAGCCGCAATATTAGCCTTCCCCAGCTTAGACGTCTCTGTTCGGGAAGAATTAATACGTGCACGATTTACAGAGGGGCTCTTGCCAGGTGCACTACGACAGCACCTTCTATACATGCCACCGAAAAGCATTCAAGACCTAAGAACCACAGTCCTTCGGTTCGTTGCCGCGGATAAGCTATCAAACGCTTTCAATACACCTCATTTGTCAGCGAATGTTATTGAACAGCCTGGAGTACCACATCAGTCCGACCCTACTCAAACTATTTCCGCGGTCAAATGGCGCCCCGATAGACAGCCGTTACGAACTAGTCAACATAATCGGAAGACGGAGTGTTTTTATTGCCAACACTGGCTGGAGAGCCCGGAAATGCGGGCACAATAAGTTTTGGAAGCAAGGTGAGACTAGTTTTTCCCATTTGTCTTCATATTATTCTAAATCAGTATATCCTATAACCATAGCTGATAGTTTACAGGGCCTACAGACTACTATTCTACTGGATACAGAGGCTTCAGTATCCATTGTGAGAGAAGAATTTTTAAGCACATTGAATCGCATAAACCGACAAAAACCATGTTCCTCCACACTAAAAACAGCCGGTGGTGACCTTCTGGAAGTACGGTCTAAGGTGTGGTTGGAAATAACGGTGAATAAACATTCATTCCTACACGAATTCTTGGTATGCCCCACACTCACCTGGGATGTTATACTTGGAGTTGACTTCATGTTAAAATACGACGTCGTTATACATGTAGCTAAGGTGGAAGCGCGGACCGGGGAAGTAACCATTCCGACACATCGTCTTAAGAACGCAACTAAGTCGGTAGCTCACGTAGAGGTGTCGGAAGTCATACACTAGGTACAAACCAATGAACAAATAACAGAGAATGTCCGTCTATCAACCATTTCCTTACTTCAAAAATTTAGTTCTGTTTTCGCAGAGAATATCTCTGGTAATCGGACGACCACGGTACAACAGTCTATTCCCACAGGTGATCACATGCCATTACGTCAACCACCCCGAAGAGTACCGGTACACTATCAGCCTCAGCTAGAATCAATGATAAAAGAGATGTTATAGAAAAAGATTATTGTGCCATCTTCATCACCGTGGGCTTCACCCATTGTTTTAGTGAAGAAAGACTCCTCCCTTCGATTACGTATAGATTACCGTCGCCTTAATGCTATAACAAAGCGCGACTCCTTCCCACTACCACGGATTGATGCGACATTAGATGCTATGAAAGGTGCGTGTTGGTTTTCGACTTTAGACCTAGCATCCGGATACTGGCAAGTAGAAGTACGACCTCAGGAAGAAGACGACATTCGTTGTGCCAAATGGTCTCTACGAATTTCAGGTGATGCCTTTCGGGTTAACTAATGCCCCAGCAACCTTTCAACGACTCATACAGACGGTCCTACATGGCCTGGTACCACACAAATGTTTGATTTACCTTGATGATATTATTGTGTATGGCAGCACGCCTGAACAGCATAATGCCAACTTGAGGGCAGTCTTACAGCGTATTAAGCAGCACAATTTAAAGGTGAAACCGTCCAAATGTCGACTCTTGTAGAAAGAAGTACTCTTTCTAGGACATCGCAACACAGAAGATGGAGTAGCAACAGATAAGGAAAAACGAGCGCCATTATTAACTGGCCACAACCGAAACCTGCGGAGGAGGTACGTAGCTTCTTGGGGTTCGCTTCTTACTATAGACGTTTCGTGCGCGATTTCGCATCCCTAGCAGCACCTTTACATCGCCTGACGCATAAAGGACGGAAATTTTTGTGGACCACAGAATGCCAACAAGCATTTAACACCCTGAAATCATGTCTTGCTGCTCCACCCATGCTAGCTTTTCCAGACACTTCAGATAAAGGAGGTGAGTTTATACTTGATACTGATGCTAGCTCGTCAGCTTTCGGAGCAGTCCTTTCTCAAACAACACAGGATGAACGGGAGAGGGTCATAGCGTACGCTAGCCGGCGGTTAGATAAAAGAGAGACAAGGTGTTCTACGACGAGCCGAGATGCTGGCTTTGGTAAAATTTTTGCAACATTTTCGTCACTATCTCTTAGGGCGCCCTTTTCGTGTGCGCACAGACCATCGTGCATTTCAGTGGCTTCGTTCATTTCGCGAACCAGAAGGTCAGGTGGCACGCTGGCAGGAGAGATTGCAGGAGTCCGATTTTACTTGTGAATACCGACCAGGCAGCCGTAACACAAACGCCGATTTTCTGCCTCGTATACCCTATGCTCCTAGTACCATTAGTGCTGTCCTTAGCACAGCCCCAGAGATCGACTGGCCGTCTCTTCAAGCAACAGACCCTGACCTGCAGTTTATTTACCTACGACAACTACACGGAAACGATAAACCTTCTGCGGCAGAGTTAAAGGATCATTCCCCAGCGACACGCAGTCTTTGAGCCAGGTGGAGTAGCCTTAGATTGTATGGGGACACGCTATTTAGTCAGCGAGTCAAAACAACCATTGTTGATAGTACCACGTGTGCAAGGTCAAAATATTATGGAGCAGGTGCATCGAGAACTCGGGCACTCGGGGAAACGGAAAACCGAACGTGCGATAGCAATCCATCCATGAAGACGTGACTGAATTCTGCAAAAATTGTAGCACGTGCCATGCCATCAAGTCACCTCAGCAAAGACCCCGTGCACCGTTAGTCCCAATGACGACAGAAGGTCCACATCAACGAGTTGGTATCGATATCATGGGGCCACTTACAACATCAAAGAACGAAAACCGTTATACCCTTGGAGGTGAGAGGAGAATGGTTTTTGTCGGTTTATGCGATTCAATGTGCTTAAAAATCCTTCTCTCATAATGGATACTGAAGCCTCTGTATCCAGTAGAATAGTAGTCTGTAGGCCCTGTAAACTATCAGCTATGGTTATAGGATATACTGATTTAGAATAATATGAAGACAAATGGGAAAAACTAGTCTCACCTTGCTTCCAAAACTTATTGTGCCCGCATTTCCGGGCTCTCCAGCCAGTGTTGGCAATAAAAACACTCCGTCTTCCGATTATGTTGACTAGTTCGTAACGGCTGTCTATCGGGGCGCCATTTGACCGCGGAAATAGTTTGAGTAGGGTCGGACTGATGTGGTACTCCAGGCTGTTCAATAACATTCGCTGACAAATGAGGTGTATTGAAAGCGTTTGATAGCTTATCCGCGGCAACGAACCGAAGGACTGTGGTTCTTAGGTCTTGAATGCTTTTCGGTGGCATGTATAGAAGGTGCTGTCGTAGTGCACCTGGCAAGAGCCCCTCTGTAAATCGTGCACGTATTAATTCTTCCCGAACAGAGACGTCTAAGCTGGGGAAGGCTAATATTGCGGCTTGCTGCAGAGAGTGTAGGTATTCAATGGGCTCCTCACTCATTTTCTGGTGACGCGATAGAAACTGCATGGTCCTCAGTTGAGTGTCTACTGTTGACGAAAAACATTCGTCAAGAATCTTCCAGTTTTGAACAGATGAGTTGCTTGCAGTAAAACCATTGGCTATCGCCCTTTTTGCTGCTTCATCGTCTAAGCACGATAGGAGGTAGTCGAAATGTTCTGTAGCTGGAACCTTACGTAAATACGTCGTTACCCTGACCTTCCAAATAGCATAGTCTGATGAAACTCCCAGTAGTGTTGGTTGTGTGCTCTCGGCGCGTTCTCGTTGTCTGTCTTTGTAACTATGCCTCCTGATAAAGAACATATTAACATAGTGGTTATTGGGCATGTAGAGAGTGGAAAATCCACTACTACCGGACATCTCATTTTCAAATGCGGTGGCATTGACAAACGTGCTATTGAAAAGTATGAAAAATAGTCTGATGAGATGGGTAAAGGTTCTTACAAATATGCTTGGGTATTGGATAAACTGGAGGCTGAACGCGAACGTGGTATCACGATCGATATTGCGCTGTGAAAGTTGGATACCCAAAATTACTAAGTCACAGTTATTGATGCACCTGGCCATCGTGACTTCATCAGGAATATGATCACAGGAACAAGTCAAGCTGACTGTGCAATGCTGATTGTCGCGGCTGGTGTTGGTGAGTTTGAAGCTGGAATTTCCAAAAACGGTCAGACAAGAGAACACGCATTGCTGGCATACACATTGGGCGTCAAACAGTTGATCATCGCTATCAACAAAATGGACTGCACAGAACCTCCTTTTTTCTGAAGATCGCTACAAAAAAATTGCCAAAGAAGTTTCCGGCTACATCAAAAAAGTTGGTTACAATCCCGCCACAGTTCCATTTGTACCGATTTCTGGCTAGCACGGTGATAGTATGATAGAAAAGAGTACAAACATGCCGTGGTTTGAAGGTTGGGAGACAACAAGATGCCCTCACGGTCACTCGAGCTTTCATTGATTATTGGGTCTCCCGTTATGGCGTTCCATTCTCACTCCATTCTGACCAAGGTACAGCTTTTGAAAGCCATCTCGTCGCCCAGGTATGCCGATTATTGGGAATCCGCAAAACACATACTACTGCATACCACCCTGAAGGTAGCGGCTTAGTAGAAAGAACAAACCGAACCATTAAAACCCTCCTACAATCGTTTATCAATAATTCGTCGACGGAATGCTGGAATGATGCAATACCCCAATGCCTGTTAGCTTACCGCGCATCAGTTCACGGTTCCACGGGATTTTCACCTGCGAATTTACTCTTTGGACATGAATTACGACTGCCTGTTGAGATCCAAATGCCGTTGTTACCTTGTGAAGCTCAAGACCATGTACCATACGTCCGTAACCTTCGTAGCCGTCTAGCCGACGCATATCGTCTAGTTAAAGCTAACCTACAAAATGCCAGCAAACACCAAAAAGATGTGTACGATCGACAAGAGGACGGGCCTGAATATAAACTTGGAGATCGTGTTTGGCTACATCGCCCTATGGCCCCACCAGGAACATGCGGTAAGTTCCACCAACCTTGGAAAGGGCCTTATGAAATTGTAATTATTCGGTCCCCTACAACATTCGTCCTACGTAACCTCCAGCGACCTCAAGACGACGTTATAACAGCATACCACAACCAATTGAAGCCAGATAGAACGACGGTGCACTTAGATACTCCGTTTGTCAATCCCCCGACCGCTACCAGCCATTATGAGGTGCCACCAGAATGAGGAATAGCATATCCATGCCCGCAACCAGGCACTAAGGACAGTACCTCATGGAGAGAGGGGGTAGTGTAACTGTAATAAAAATCATTACATGCAACATTAATAATGTGAGTTTGTATTTCTCATTGCAGGGCAACAATGAGTGAATGCACTGGAAGTAGAAGAACAAGCCCTACGCGGTCTGAACCTGCAGAATAACGAGTAAAACTTTTGTAATAACTCTCCACTATTTGTACTAAGAACCGCGTTTTTCAATTTCAAATATATCTGTTGCACCAGCACACCGTGTTCTCACTTCAGAGGCACTTGTCTGTCCTGACAGTTGTGTTGCTGTTTCAGGTCGCTCCTGCTCCCAAGTAAACGTCAAAATATAACGTGCTACAGTTTGTAAGCTGGTTTTCTGTCTGGCATTATTGGCCTAATAAAGAAAGTGTACGAGCAATAATTTACACGAAGGCTTCCTATCACTTTCGTTTCGCTTAATTTCCACCTGTGAATTAGATTATGTGTGCGTAAACATCTATTGTGTAAACGGTTATTTTTAGTTTTCAGTGATAAGGATAGGAGGTCTACCGACGTATATTAATCCTTGCAGTTGGCAACACTGAAGATTCAATCTCGTCTTAAATATATCAACAGGAGGTGTTGTTTATAAGTGTTCTGGCAGATAACTCCGGTAGTTCACTACTCAGTGCGAAAAACAAAACTCCAGACATAGACGATTTGATCTCTTTCTTAAAACTTTCTTCGAATGTCTCCTCAAATGATCAATTCTGGACGAAAGTGAGAAATAAGGCATATTAATACCAAGGTCATCGTTCATTATAGGACAAGCCGATATTAGATCACCCCGTATTCTACGGTCAGATGATAGGCCAGAGAGACCTTTAACCATTTTGGTCCCTCGTCATTGGACTCGTTCCAGCATATCCGCCTCATACTTGAAGCAAAGACTCGCCGCTTGAATCCCACATTCCAAATGCAGTCTCACGAAAGTCGGATATAATAATCTAAATATTTCCTCATCCAAATACTGAAAAGACCTGCGAGTAACTCATAATATCATATAGCCTTTTGCGGCAGCAGCCCTACAGTTAATAGTAGCTTTGAGATCGCTGCTTATTATGACTCCTAAATCTTTATAGTTTATTACTTTGGGTAACGCGAATCCACGTATTGTGTAGTGATACGAATCATCGTAGTCATTTAATTGCATCACCACACTCTTGTTAGAATTCACTTCTAGTGACCATCCATCCACCTATGCCACCAATGAGTCGAGATCATCCCGTAATACTATTCTATTCGGCATACTGTGTATGGGTCTCCAAGTTTTTGCGTCATCGGCGAAGATTAGAACGGATGACTGCCAGTTTGTAATTCATTTACATCTCTGGCTAAATATTAGTGTGATAATTTGCGTACACTAATCCTGTCTTTAAATAAAATGATATATAGTGTGTTCATAGGCTATGCGGAATGCGTTTTCGAGTAAATATTTCCAGTCTTTCCATTTCGATGTGTCACAATATCTTTTTATCCTAAGGAAATATCTAAATCAAAGAAATGTCGTTTAATATTTAGTGTATGGGGATTTTAGTACATAGAGCTTCTCTTTATCTAAGCAAGTAAGGTTTGCCATAGTGCTAATAGCTTCTGTCGAAGAATATGGTGAAGTACATTCTTTTGATCAGTGAGATACAAGTTTTCATAGTTTCTAATTTTAGTTCAGATATCCAATTAAAATAGTTGTGTATATTATGGTTCAATTTTTACTTGATATCTCGTAACCATATCCATTTCATTCACGTATTTTTCTTCTGATCGATAGGTTACAGTTTCGAATTTCAGTTTGTTTGTCAGTCCTAGTAATCTGATGTCGTGCGCTAGTCTGATATTTCTTAGCTCCTACTGATAAATACCATGAACGAGACTACTCGCATTCACTTCTCCCCCCAGCCATCTAGAGCAAGAAGTCGTGGACGATGGCTACAGTGGATTCTAAAATACATTTAGGATAATCAGTTAAATATCGATTAAGGTAACTATGGTTTATGAACATAGTAGTTCTCAATGAACAAATTATGGTGGAAAATGCATTTAAACTATATACGCAAAATTCACAATCAATAAGTTATTGTTACAATAGTTCATCTTAAATCAATATTGACTTCCTTCCTCTGAAGTTGTATTTGGATATTCGGTGTCTGTAATATAGCTGTATAGTGTCATTAGTCCTTACTGTAGATATGGCTCTTGCCAAAAGATTCTGGTAATATCAAAATATATGCGTTTTGTCACTTTTCGGTTCTGGATAAATTTAGCGTCAAGTATTCTTTTGATTGTCTCCATCAAAGTCTTACAACTGCCCAGTATAACTATAAAAATGACACACATTACTTGTTTCTTATTTCCCATTACATCCACTGCGTTTAAATATTTTTTCCGTTTTTTACTAATCCTTGCCTATTTTCCTGTTTTTTTTGTTGTCAGCATTTTTTTGATGAAAAAAAGCTATACCATACTCTAGTCATAGATAAGTGGTGTATTATTGGTCTCCTGACTCAAAGATTATGACTTCTTTCGGAAAATATGTTAGTAATTTTGTCAAAACAGCTGTCTCGTCTATTTCCCCTAATAAAGTAATACCTTATACTCTAAGCCAATACGAATCTGAATATGAAGAGTGAGTTCATTTTAAATATTCATGTACTTAAAAATTATCCTCAGTTGTGAACAATTACTACAACAAAAGTCAATTTATTATTTCTACAAAGTGGCAAATCATTTTGATATGGTTTACCTACCTGGATCAGATGGCATTCCAATCAATGGAGAGACTGTTTATGCTTACAGGTGTTTATCTACTTTCATTTATTAAAAATGTTCATTTTTAAATTTGTTTAGTTTATTTAGATTTCAAGGCGAACAAGAAGCAGGTGTTGCCGTATTTTTACGACACATAGAAGTTTTGGATCCTCTGCATTTAGCCTGTATGAACATGAATTTATCCATCGATCGTACACATTTGGAAAAAATAAATGCGTATTGTCGGAACCAGTGTGGCTGGTCAGCTGCTCATGTAGCTGCAGCAATGTCTTGGCGTGAGGTTTTCCTAAGCGAGTCCGTAAACCGGTAGGTTTATGGGATCTTGCCAGTTAATTAGTTCCTCATTTCAGTCTTTTAAACGAATATGATCCTTTTTCTGGTCTAACTCCACTACGAGTTGCAATAAAAGAGAATGATGAAGAGACAGTTAGGTTTTTGGTAGCCTTGGATAATATCAAGGCAAGTGAAAAAGATGAGGATGGTAATACTGTTCTCCATTTGGCTTTGGGAAATACTTCGGTGAAAATTTTATCTGTAAGTTTGTATATCATTATCATTTCTTCGGAACAAATATCTGGCTATAGTTGACAATATCTGAGATATATTTAGGTCTATAATACGTTAAGTTGTCCTTAACTATCTTTTATAAATACAAGATATAATGAACCGTCACAGAAAGCAGTTATTTGTTACTACGTGACTCCTATAGACCTTACCTATACTCATCCACCGGTGTCCCTAGTCTGAAAGGTGTAGTTCAAAAAGTACCTGGTCATTTATTTCTTATTTTCCTATAAGTTTTGAGCTTTGGTACTAAGTGATGCTGTTTGTTCCTCTAATTTTTCACTTTTCAAACTATAATTTCTGATATCTAATATCTCTTAGTATCGTTGGTATCACTATTATTGTACTCTTTTATGGTTGATCTCGTTAATTTCGTCTCACTGTGCTGATATGAAATGACAACTTGGGCTTATTCATATCTGTGTGTCTGCCTGGCTGGTCGTTTTGCTTGTCCGGATACCAATTCATTAGATGCTGTTAGTAAGTCAGTAATCTGAATTAGTAATAAACATCAAATACTATGTTTTTTATAACCTGTACGAAATTATCAGCACAAAACATTGCAATGGTTTCGTTATTACACTGTAGTGGCTTGGCTTTGAGATAATTCCTTATGCTTTGTTTGTCAAACACCCTGATTACCGTTATTAAATAAATCTCAACGGTGTGTGAATTCAGAGTCAGTCAGTCAGTCACAACATAGAACTTCGTACGTACGTACATCAGTTCGAGTTGCTATACCACATTAACACAGAGATGCAATTGTCGATGCAAATCCCATAGTCGTAGAGGTAGTAAAAGTATGAGCAGTAATCGGAAAGATTAGTATTTGAAGATGTTATTCAAGGGGTATAATTTAGAACGCAACACAAAACGCCGACTACTGTTTATTATTGGATATCTCAGATAACAAAGGTACAAGCACATCAAGCGAATTTGAGCGGAAGGGCTAATGTGCGCGACTAGTCTCTAGCAACTTTTGAACTCACTAACTTTCAGCTACTGACTGAATAGTATGTAAAATCCAACCTGTCATTTCTAAATGAAAATAAACTTGTCATCGTATGTCTGAAACATAAGAACTCAGCGACAACTGATAAGTCTTTCATCTGTTGCTTAGTTCAAAAAAATCCCGGGATGAAGTATTAAAAAATAACCATCTTAATGTCCAGATAATCATAATTTATTATTCCGATGATAATTATGAACTGATCTAAAATACATTTCTAATTCTTTAGTGGTCTGATCACTCCTAATAATGCGGATAATTTGTAGATTAGACGTATTCTTAGTTTTACCTGAACTTTTATTTTTGGTGATGAACATTTCATCAAACATGGTAACTTTCAAGTTGGTTTAGTGAAGAATTGAAGTATTCCTAAGTAATATGAACAGCTAAGATAATTTCCTACTTTGAGAATTACAAAATCATGTGCGAATGACAGTTTCTGTCATGTTATACTTGAGGAACTTTTATTAAACCATGTTGAAGGAAAATGTCAATGTGACTTTGTATCATCATTCTTGATTATTGGTTTACTCAGTCGGTTTTCAGCCAGTTGGGGGATGAACAAATTTTTTAGCTGAATTACAGACTTTGTTTTTGAAGTGTCTTTTAATTTCAGTTTTACTCAATTCACAGACTCTTAACAATCCTCTCGACACTCTAGAGTTTGTATTCTGTAGAGTCTTTACCTGTTCTCAATTAAAAATGAGGCCATGACCACTGACACGGATCTGCATCCACAAGGGTGCATTACCTCGTCTTACCGCAGGCTAGTATCCATGTACTATTTGCATTTCAGATGTTATCAAAAAAATCTCTTGGGGTTGGAATCAGTGATAATCGTGACTTCTATATTCTTCATAAACAGTAAGAAATCCTCAAGAGAAGTGGATTATATGACGAATATCTTTCTGTTTTAACTGTACTACGGGCTTTTCATCATTATAATATTCTGTTATCTCTCCGGTTTCTCTTTATTGCCACCATTTTGTTTTCTACAGGACATTTCTTGTTATGTCATTGTTTTTACTTATTCTTTTTAGCAGCATGATAAATAATAATAATCTGTGTTGTAATATGATTGACAATCATTGCTGTCAGTTCATTAGTCTACTATTCAAACTAAATCTTTTAGTCTAGACAAAATATTCTGGAATTATTTTATCTGTTTGCCTACCACTGTTACTTTAAAAGAGCAGAGTTATTGGATGGTTGTTTCTAAGATATTCTTGTTGTAGGGTTAAACAAGCTTATGTGTTAATTTGGTGTATTCATGTAGTTTTTTCTTCTTATAATAGTTTTCGGTGAGAGTAATTAGGTACTCTTTGACATTGAAGATTTTTCTCAGGCACTTTTCAATTTTTGCAGTACTTAATTGTCACAGTGAGTCATAATTGTGAAAACGATATTTTCATATATGTGAACTATTGGGTGGCTGGAGTAGTAGTTTGAGATTGTGTATATTTTACGCATGCACTTGAATTTGTAGTATAAGTTTAAATGTTTTACTGATAAGGTGATTATACAAGGACGAAATTTCACCGTTCATTACTTACGTTTCACTGTTTGAGCAATAACTATTAATATTGACTTATCAGTTCGAGTTGCATTTTATGTTTATGGATTTTTGTTGTTGGATAATAAGTAGGCTGTAAGACTTATTTCAATCTGTTTTCTAGATTTGATCTCATGATCGCAATGGACCCTAAGAGATTTCAATCTTTACTGAGATAGACTTCTAATATTTTCACTGACTAGATTTAAGTCCGTTAATAAGAATTTGTGGCGAAGAAACTGTTATCTCTAACGTTCTTTATGTTCTCAGGGTTTTCGTTTTATACAACCGTGTTATTGAACTGATTTAATATTCACTGTGATTGACAAGATGTTTTAGTTTTCTGTATAGCTCAATAAGTTTCAGTTAATAAAATTTTCGTTTCTATTCGAATATTTGTGGCATGTTTATTTTTGTTTTCAGTTGAATTTTGTATATTTAGACATGTTAGATTCACATAACGCTGTTCATACTCTTTAATCCAACTAATTTCACTAATAAATACAATTTCCTTTGCAAACTTTTTTGTTTACTTATTTGAGTAAATGTTTATCTGGTATCGGACACATGTTTTCATTGTTGAGCAGTTCCTGCTCTTTTTTATGATATGCTTTGTTTTGTTCATGACAACGGTTTTCATCCTTTAGTTTATTATCAGTATAGGGTTATGTAGGTTGTTGAGTTTAGATTGATATGATGAATGGATCAATATTATACCACCATCGACAACGTGGAATCACTGGATGGCCGTTTCGTCCTAGTATGGGAATCCTCGGCAGTGCGCATCCACTACCCCGCACTCGGGACTCGAACCCAGGAATTTCGGCCTCACACGCGAACGCTTAACCTCTAGATCACTGAGTCGGTATCCAACGGTGTTGATGTCTAAATTCAACCAATTCACGATCATTGACATTACTAATAACTTGATGTAATATTAGTACAGTCTAATTCTGCAGTCAATTTTAGTCTTGTTTGATCACTAATTATTTCCTGATAAAACAAGAAGAAAAATATCAGGAATTTAAGGCCTAGTAAGTAGAAGGGTGGCTGGATACCGAATCTCATCAACGTATCATACTATGACCATAATTTCTTACTTCAACTTGACAGTTAGTACAAAAGATTAAAATCGTGTGTCATTAAATTGTTTTCTAATCAGAAAATCCTTTCATCGGTGCTTTAATTTAATTTCTAATAATTAATGATAAGCTTATAACATTCAAAACTCTAAAATCGTCTTTATTTGTGATTTTTATTGGGACTGTTCAATTCGTACATTCTTAATTTGGCATTGTTCATATGCAATTCTCTGCATGCATTTGTAGCAAAAGTGCGAATGTATCTTAAACATTTTAAGCATTTAAATGATATAAGATACTATGGATATTTTTTATTCGACCTACATGACTACAGTGTGATGTTGAAATATAGGTGACTTCTTAATCTACTTAACTAGTTATATTAACTTTTATGTCCAGATTGTATTTATTAAGCAACGAATCACGTTTCCGCTTACTAGTCGTTGTGTGTAAAGTTGGATACACATATAGGACATTACTTCTGAAAAGTGAATATTTACTGTGACAAGTCGTGTGTACGTGTATAATTGGACGATCAGTCGATAAAGAAGAAACTTTTATTTATATTGAACTGTTTCTGTTCTTTATTTCTGCTTATCTGTTTCGTTAAATTCTGTCCAATATTTGATGAAATGTGAAAAATGTGAGAAAATTGATTTTTTTGAAACTAGACAACTAGATAGTTAAATATCCCTACAAAAAGTACGCCTAAACTTAATTACTAATTTATCTTTAAATGAGAAATTACCGTCGATTTACCGAGGTTTGACAAGAAATATGTTAATGGATATAGGCAGAAAAGCGTTAAAAGAAATCAGTTTCCTAGATACATACTTCTCATCTCCATTTCTCTCTGTTTTTTTCTCTTTGTTTCCTTATTGGTTGATATCCAGTTACTTCTTGACAATCTTCAAAGTTTAGATGTCAATGCTTTGAATAACAAAGGTGAATCTCCTTTACATATTGCCTGTCGTAATAATTCTATGGAATGCATTGAAAAGCTGCTTAAAGCTGGTGGTGATCCTATGATTGGTGAATTCGAATCATTTCCTATTCATATTGCTGTCAATAATGATTCACTTGAGTAAGTTTACTGTGAAATTGCTTTCTGTATGTCTCCACTTTTTTTAAAAAAGGGCCTATATTTGAGGTCTATGATTTTCCTTTTCACTGTTAATGCATGCATCTATGCAGATCATGAGGTTTGAGCTTAGTAGTCTAATTATTCAACCTTCATATTGTCAAAGAACAATATAAGGATCTATGATTCAGGCTGTTTGGTATTATTATAAATCACCATGCATTATATTTGATAAACCAATCTACAAATATGTATATATTTGCTGATTTGCATTAATTGTTTTCATGTTTAGATATATAGAGGAGGACAAGTTGATAATTGTGACGGACGTTAGTCGAGGGTAGTTACAGCAATGTCCGTATATTTAGAAAAAATATCTGTTCACTAGATTTCAATAGACTTGATTCAAGCTTCTCATTTTTGGCGATTAGGTTGTCATTAATGACTCTGCAAAGTTATACACTACTTCAGCTTCTTGTAGAGTCCAAATATTATTTTTGCTGTTGTTGTCTGTGTTTTAGTAATTGGATAATCCTTGTACACTGTTACTTACTTGGACTTAAGGTTTACTGTAAAAGATAGAAAACTCGGAAAAATTGTGCAAGGTTTCATTTTATGTTTGTACTTTAGTATTTTTTTCTTGCTTACTGGCACCACAAGTTTGTTTACACTAGTGAATATTTCATTATCTTATGATTGCTAAATTAATGGACTTGTGAAATTACCGAAATCATTGTTAAAGACAAAGTAAATATGTATTAAGCGTCGATTTTCCTCAATTTTAAATATGAATAGATTCTATATGTCAGTCATCAGTCATGGTAAACATAAAACTTGAAACAATTGCGTTGACCTAAGACAAAATTTCCAACATAAGTAGTGAAGGGATCGAAGTAATATAATAGCGGTAATAATGAGAAAGGCTAAGCATTGAGAGGCATTTAAAATGGTCTGAAGACATTTCTTGTGGCCAGAACCGCTCACATTCCCGGTTCATGATGCTGATATACGTCACAAAATCGTCCTGTGGTCTTTTTACAAGCTGGATGCATTGGTATCTAGTGTGGAAAACTGATGACCGTTCTTCAAATATGTGTCTCAGACATTCTGTTTTTATGGAGGTTATGTCGACTAGCTTCTCTGGGAGAATAAAATTACAAAACTTTTCATATTCAGAAACTCTAACTTTCAGTAGTAATAATTTCAATTTCGAACATTTGTCCCACTCTTTACAATCATCAACAAATAGATCATCATGGCGCTTAAACCACTCCTCAAAAGTAATTCCACTTTCTGGATCAAATCTAAATTCATTTATTGGGTTCGCAATAGAATCCGAAGTCATAGTGGAACTAGGTACCTGGGTTTTTGGGGATACTGACATATTCTTGACCAGTAACTCTATGAAAGCATTTTGCTGTTGCAATAAAGATTTCAGATCATCCATTTTATTGTTATAAAATCCGCTTTAACTGTATATATAGGCGTAGATCCGTTTTAACCACCATCGCTATTGTTATAACGCTCGGTTTCCCCGTCTACACATATGGGACGTTAATTTGCCTTAGACGAATATCTGCACTGAATACCCTCTCAGTGTCTATTCCACAGGACATCAACACAACTCGGATCAAGAACACGTGACTGGCGTGACTAGAACGCAAGTATATTTCCACACCAAAACCGACAACAATCACAGTAATAATAAGAGTAATAAAATATATAACTCATATAGTACCTGTCAGACTATCTACTAGTCTGACTAAGTAAACAACCAATCCTTATCATTCTCGCCCATACATCAGGTTATGATATACTACTGCTGTTTGTACCAATTACCAGTAGACTTCATATTATTATTATTATTATTATTGTTACTATTGTTATTCTCATTATTATTATTACTATCAGTGGTATTATTATTATATCTTAAGAGCAATACTGTTACGGGTTTGATCACTTGTTATTTGTAAAAGTTCAGTCTGAAAATGTTTCTGAAACTCTTTTGTTGACTTGCTTGCTACTTAGTCATTTCTATTAAAATTCTGTTTAGGTTGTAAATAATTGTGTTTTCAACGAATAATAAGCTGCCAAAATGAAATATGTAATATACTTCTTATTTCAGAAATAATTATTTCGTATAGTATTGTTTGAATTCAATTGATAGTTTGAAAGTAAACTGTCTTGGGTTAGGTCATTCATATGTAAGCATGCATGTGTACAGAAACCTATAGTCTAACTCATCACTCATTGTTGTATGTTGTCGTGAGACGGTCTTAATTCATCCAATAAATTGTAACAAAGACCATGAATAACAATCTCATGGTAGGTTTTTTTATTGCCTCATCTCATTGAAGAAATATGAACAAGAACTTTTGTGAGATAAATACTGGTTGTAAGAATGAACCATTGAGAACTAATCCAAGTTTTATAAAATCAATTGTTAGTTGAATGTGTTTAAGAACTAACGACTACTAACAATTCGGATTTTGTTGGATCTGCACCGAAATTCTAGGAAATGTTGATCTATTTCAATGGAATTACTTTGAAATCGTAACCTATATTTCCTATTTTTTACTATCTATAATTCACCTTTTTTAAAACATTTTTGGTGTTTTCAAAGGTTTATTAAAGATTCAGACAAAGTTGTTGGTAATGAATTACTGAAATCTTAAATGATATGTTGTAATATTCAAATATGTATATCACTTTCCACCCAGTTATTAATAATACTATTCTAATTTATTTTCATTACTGATTCCATTTAACCGTTCGTTTTCATTATTTTTTATTCGGTTTTTTCCGTTTTTGCTAACCGAATCAGATTTCATATTGACACACGAATAATACAGAGTTGGAGGGAAATTTTATCTGATTTCATGTAATATTTGGTTCATTTGTTCAGTTAAATGATAGGTTTTCTTTTTTTTTGGATTTGTAATTCACTACTTGAAAACTTTTCGTTGTAAAAGTTTGTACCTCACCAGCGCTTCTATAAATTATTTTTTGGAATTTTGTATTGTAATAGTGTATTGTGAATTGGTTGTACTCGAAAATTGTATTCTATCTGGTTTTTCATTAATAACAATAATAGTTGTCAATAGTAATAATAATCATGTTTATTCTATTATTTCATTCCTTTTTCTGAATTATGAATAATACAGATGTGTTAATCTACTGTGCACATATTGTCCTAATTGTATCAATCTACCAGATTTAATAAATCATAATACTCCAATTCATTTGGTACATAATTCGAAAGTAAGTATTTGATAATAATAATAATATACAGTCATAACAGTTTAATAAATAAATAAGTTGTACATTTTATCTAAATGAACTCCTTGGAAAATTGCGAAATCTGGTTTAACGCAACAAAGTAAGTAGTTATAAATTATCGTGTTTCATTTTGAACCACGCTTTTAATGGATTAGCTGATGATAGTATTTATCTACTTCAAATGGAATTAGATAAAGTGGGCACTTTTCAGTACATTAGTCAGTCCAAAGAATTTGATCTAGCGTAAACGCACATCGACTCAAGTTGTCTCACAATGTCAGCACAGAAAGGTGAACTTGATGTTATGTTATAGTGAAGGAGTCTTAACGATATTGGCATTAGTGATGGGAAAATAATTAAATATTAAGAATAAAATTTAGAAAAGGATCGTATTCGTGCAATAAAAAGTATGAAATAATAGTGCAAGTGAAGAACTAGAGAAAAGGTGTAAAAAGAATTCACGTGTATTACTGCAACAGATTTTGAGTCTCCAACCACTGATTATGATTATCTCGCTAGGCCCAAGCAATTCAATTTGTACCTTCAAATCCACTTTGGTCTAAAATTCAATGTTTTTGTTTGAACTTCGCTAAATAGATGCTAATCGAAATAAAACTTCAATCAATTAAATAAAAAGCGCTTTAATTAGCGGTAGGCAGAAATTATTTAGAAAATCATTTGAATGTATGTCGGTTCAAGTTGATACACTTTAAGTCAATGGAAATTAATCACAGGAAGAGCAAATAAGTGAATACCAGAATATAAACTGTAACAAATAACTGGAAGACAAAATGTGGAGACAATTTAAAATAAACTGTGAGGTATAGAAGAAACCAAAAAAATTGAGTGCATCTGGGAAGTTGGTATCAATTTTGAACCATGTAATCTAAAGTCTTTGAACGTAGCTTACGTTCGTCTACCGGCCGTCAATCAAAAAGCGTACATCCCTTGTTACATTGTTCACCTCGAGTCAATAATTTTATGAACGTACGCTGTCTTGTTCTGTCTACTCACAGCTTTTATCCAACTTAATTCTACACTAGTTTACACAATACTTGAAGTAGCTTGTGGTTGGCGATGCTTGGTACTTATCCCACACTTATCTGGTACATTATGTTTAGTATCAGCTGTAAGTACGCTACACTATACTTTTATCTTATACTTCCAAACGTATTGTTTCACTTGGTCAATAGAGAAATGAATTCTATTTTTTACACTCAAGATAGTCTGAAAATGAAGATCGAACAAGCCTTTTATTTCCGTGACTACAGTTAGCTATAAGTGTATGTAAACCAACATAAAACGCTAATCATGTCTAATATTTCCAAGTGATTTCTTTAGAAAAATATATATTCAATACCAAATTCCTCAAAATATTTCCTAAATGACTTTTGAGTTTTATAATAATTAGTCGGATTTCCGTATTGTCTTCATATTATTCCCTGTTTCCCAACATTTTTTGTGAGTCTTAAACGTCATTAGGATAATTTAACTAAAACTACTTGTTTTTTTAAAATCGTTTTCTAATTAGTCAAATTTATTCAGAAGTTGTATACATTATAAGTAGATTCTTATTTATCAGTTGCTGTTGTTTTTGTTCGTAGGAATGATAAATTTTATATAGCATAATAATTTCTTTAAAAAATTTACTTATTAGAAGTTTATAATATGGTGTTTGAATAAAACATATACTTGTGTCGATGTAATTTTCACATGATAAGACAAGTGTGTGGTAACTTTGCGATTATTTCTGTGAACACACTTCATAATGACTTACAAAAATGCAAAAGTCAAACAATGATATTACTGTAAAGTTATTCGTTGGAGGTTCACAAATATCCTTCGACTAAGTCCTCGTAAGTCGATTTAATAACTAAAGACGTTTAGTTATATCAGTATTGGACGGATACTTCTCAGAAGCATTCAGAAAAGTAAAGAATTATGTATCACTTTTAGACCGGATAATTACCCAGTCTGGTGCTACATATAATAGTTTTTTCGGAAGTTCCTAGAAGATCTAGATCATCTGTTCCATTATCTGTACACAGATTAACCTTGAAGTAAAGTGTTTACTCAGATTTTATTTCCTTTGTTATCTACTTTTTGAGTCTGGGGTTATAGGAAGCGCTTAGGACATTAATAACAACCGTTCAAGTAGCGAGCTTAATAATACTAGCGTTCCTATAATAAACCATTCATTATTGGACATCTCATTTGAGAGCTAGTAAAATTTGTTATATCATTGCCCTTGTCAATAATGAACCAGAAAAGTTTTTTTTGCTACAAGAGGGTTTTGTTTTGAAGGAGTTTTACAGGTTCTAACAATGACGATTATGCACATTTCGGTGTTTTTAAAATGAAGTACAAAACGCTATTTGATATGTCATATGATATGGCTAACTAGTGACTTCTTATGACGTCAAATTATGCGTGTAATTATCCAAACGAGCTAATATCCAAGGATAAGGTGATTTGAGAGCAGAATACGTTTACCTCCAGTAGAATAAGAGTTATATACAAAACACCTAAATTAAAGATAAGCATAATTTGATGTAATTTAAGAAACAGACTACTAATTGAGGAGTTCCATAGATCACTCATTCTACAATCAAATTAGGATGACTGTTGGGCCCAATTCTCCTCAGTGATATCGGGTTTGAATCCATCACCTAGATGTTGTAATTGTTCTATGCACATATATTACTCTCCTATATTTACATTTAAGACAGCTTGTATGTCTTTGTATTATTTTTTTGGATAAATGTTAAGATTACAACATCATTATCAAGTGGACGTATTCTTTTATCGGGGTACATCCGTGTGAATGCTAATATCCTTTCATTTTTATTGATTTTATCATTGTGCTGATGGAAATGTAACAACTTGAACATGTACACTTCTCTAAGAAGTTTTATGCTTACCTCTCCTATTGTTTATCACATAAGTTGTGCATAATTAAAGAATTTTAAAACATAAGTGTTTAATCATTATTTTCATGGATGGTGCCTGTCTGGATTTTTGTTTTATGTATTTAATCATATTACTTCAAAAGTTTCATTAATCCGCACTGGGTACTTATACTGTTGAAAATTTATGATAAATTTCATGATGATGAATTAATCGTTACCATTAATTAGTCCTAGATATCACACCACATTTAAACATCAATACAAAATGTATAGAAAGAAATATCTAAATACACGTGTTTAAAATTAATTTTACTGATGTAAAATTATATGTGTTATGCCAATGATATAAACTTACTCGGTAGGACTTATTCACAGTATATTAGTAAATTCTCCTTTAATAGTCAGTCAGTCAGCTACAACGTAGGACCAGGCACATATGTGTATCCGTCCAGGTTGTCACACCTCATTAGCACAACAAGATAAACACCAAATCCATAGAAGTAGTTACTTCAATGGTAGTAGTATATAAAAGAAAGGTTGTGTATAAGGATATAATACAGGGAGAAAGAATTAGTTCGTAGAAAGAAAGGTATAAGTTAATTCTAATCTCACGGTTTAGGGGAAGATAAAGAGTTTATACACCTATCCCATTGTGGTCTATTTTGAGCCATGTCACTCAGAGTCTCCAACAATTGGTTACGATAGTTGCGCGGACCCCATTCAAGTAGTCTGCATCCACCAAGATGGCTCAGATCAGGAGTTAGTGACTTCAAGTACTGATGCCATGTTTTGGCTTTGCCCCCTAGCTTTCTTCCAATCGTCACAAACACTAGTCATTATTGCATGCTATGGTAATCAGTGTATAGTTTGAGCTCCCCTGAATGCAGTCTTCTCTATTGAATGGTATGATTTATATTTGGTTCATTTGCCTGGTCACCCTCCACTGCTTCCTGCAGTACTGGTTGGGATGAGTAGGTTATAAGACGTTGAGCACCAATTAGATCAAGGCATGAAGTCATTGACTGTCTGAGTGAGGTAGTTAACGAGGCTCAAACTTTCCAGTTAAGGTTTCAATTGTAATCTCACTCTAAGGTTTGAAAGTGTTAGATAACATGGTACGAAATCAATTGCAGTCGTAATGATGTAGTCATTTTTTATCTTCCTTTTAATTTCTTATGTTATTCATCCAACTCGTTCTACAATTTCATTGTTTTTTTTTCTGATTAAATTCCCCATGTTCAGTTTTCTAACTATCATTGATACCACTTCTGTTTATGCTCATGTTATTTCTTCCCTGTTATCATTGTGTTATTAAGCTAATACAAATGTTGTCCAGAAGTAACTAATTGATCAGAATTTAATATTACACTAGTCAGTTGTATTAAATTTGATTTAATGGTTTGGTAAAACGTTTTTAAAGAATAGTTTATGCTCTACGAAATGCATGTCAAAGTACGTTTTTTAGAATCATTAATGTGAATTTTTCGGCTTTTAAACTTTTGGCATGTTATTAGTCTAGCGGTTAAAAATATTGTAGCTAAATATACTGTTAAGCAACTTTCTCATATTAATTGATACTTTTTTAGTACTTACATGTAACATTACATAATAAACAGGATTGTAACAGGTCACTGGATGTTTACATAAATAAGGCCTTCTAACTTCCCTATGAAAGTTTAGGGTTTTGTAACTGGGCCTACCTTTAAAAAAATACTATTTTATTAGTTCAATTATCTTTGTATTGAACTTTACTCATTATCGATGATATTGATAATGATTTACCATGTCATCTAATTCATTTATTTGTTTGTTTTTATACAATGAAAATGATCTTATAAAACTGCGCGTTTGTATTTTGCTTAAAAAAATAATCCAGTTATTCTTTTATTGTTTTAAGCATCTAGTCTTGTGTTAGTTACTCATAATAAAAAAAAAATCTAGTTGTATTAAAAATTTTTAATACTACCCCACATCAAAACTTTGTTAGAAGTAAGACCATATGGTACGATTTTAGTGTTTATTTCTGCATCACATTTCATTTTTCATTCCTTTCCTGTTTTTTTCGTTTGTTTTTCTTGGGTTTTTTTTGTTTTTTTTTGGTAAAAAACTTGTTGAAATAACTCGTGCTGAGAATTCTATATTGTATCAGATTATAATATTGAATAAAGTCATTAATAATAATAATAATAATAATAATAATAATTTCAATCTTGCTAGTAATAATTATTGAAATAGTTTTTTTTTCAAAAAAATTTCATATATATATTTGTGTTGAGTAAAAATGGAGCTAGTGTTATTATCTCAAGGTTGTTTTTCAGGTGAATATGCCACTGTATAAATAAGCATTAACTCCATATGATTCCTTGCATATAATTTATGAGTATTATGTGTAGATTAACATTTGTCTAGTTTTCATCATAAATATAAGATTGTTCTTTTCTTGTTGCATGAACTTGATTTTTTATTACTTAAACTGTTACTATATATATATATATATATATATATATATATATATATCCAGTGAAGTACTATTCATTGCTCATTTTAAGAGAGTAAAGATGTTGCCATCAAAAAAAGAAACCGTAGGCTTTTTGTTAGAAAAATATCTAATTTATCATTTTCTAGACATATAGTTTCAGTTTTATGCATAATTTCGAAACGTTTTTCTTTCAAATTTTAGTAATAATGACATATTTACCAATTAGTGTTTCATCATAATTCACTTTCTTGTAGTTAAATGTATCAATTTATACCTCAAATTACTAACCTTTTCATTATACCTTACTGATGGATAACGTCAATAGGATTTCTTTTCTTCATTTCGACTTTTTCAAAAAAAATTATTCATCTTGTTATTTTCATCTTGCCATGTAATCTGAAGTAGAAACTTTAGCTAACACACATCTGCCCTAGGCTGTATGTCCATATTAACTGACTGAATAACTTTTCCTTAAAGTTTACATTTTTATCTGTACTATTGAAAAGTATGTTACAACCCTAACCAGAAGCATTGTTCTTCTGTATTCTATGTTGTTTAGTCTATCCAATCGAAGTTATAAAATATAAAGTTTTATCTTGATATTCATGATATTCTGTACATCACTCAATGTTATAAACACAAAGGATATATGATATATTGATGACATTAGATACTCAGAAAGAAAAGTCGATGCCTCACATAGAAGTGAATCTTTCATAGTTGAAATCATGAGTCGATTGAAGGTAGACCACCATGGAAAACCTGAAAGCATTGGATGGCCGTTTCGTCCTATTGTAAGACTCCTCAGCAGTGCGCATCCACGATCCCGCCTCACGAGATTCAAACCCAGGACCTTCAGTCTCGCGTCAGAGCACTTGACCGATAGACTACTACTGAGGAGTCCCATAATAGGACAAAACGGCCGTCCACTGCTTCCAGGTTTTCCATGATGGTCTACCTTCAATTGACTTATAATTTCAACCATGAAAATACTGAAATCTCGACAAAACCCCTTCAGAAGTGAATCCATTAAATTTATAGTCACTCTTCCTTAATAGTTCAGAGAAAAAATAAAACGTCGAGTAAGAGAAAATGTTGTTGACTAGATGTTTTAAATTATCAACAGATACAATTTGTATAACGTTAGAATGACTAATTGAATGTTAATCAACTGATAATAAGATATGCTACATTGTGATATAGTGACAACTTCACACGAAGCTGAATTTACTGAATTTTCTTTTTTCTTTTTCACTAAGAATTCTCCGAGTGAATGACTGAATAAGAATCATAGAATAAATATGACTAAATACAGGTATAATCTATGAATAGATACTCAAAGATTATTAAAAAAACAGTAAATTTATATTAATAAGCTTCTATGTAATGTGTTCTTTTTGTTGTTCTCTTTTTTGTCGAAAATGTTTCTTTAGCCAAATTTTTAATGAGGAAGACAAATAGATATAAAGTTTTTAAATTGTGGATTATAAAAAATATCTATTAGACTATCAAAGAAAGCCTATTATTATTTAAATCAACAATGTGCCATGGTTTTCTGATTAGGATCATAAATCAGGCAGCTCAATAAATTGTGTGATGTGATAATTTAGACTGATTACGCTGTTGCTACTAATGCATTTGTAATTTTTTCTACTACATCGTTATTAAGGTAGATTTTCATTGATGCAGTAATTACTTCTTAAGTTTCAATTTATTGGGAATGTTTTATTTTAATACTTCGATTACTCTTATGTTACCGGGTCTTTCAAATTCATCCAATATTATCACATCTTAGTACAAGAGGGTTATGGTGGTCATTAAATTTTATAGTTTTGCATTACAGATTGATTGTAAATGAATGATGGTCACAAAACATTGCGAAAATGGTTAGATTTGGAAGTGTAAGCGACTAAAGTACAAACTCATTGGTTTATAGGTTAAATGGTCATTACAGGGTCTGAACGTTCTCAGCTTGATCTCCAATAATAGTCATGAATATACACTGCAGAGGAGTCCCCATACTAGAACAAAACTACCATCCAATGCTTCTTGCTTTTTAACATTGCTTTGATTTAAACCAGTGCTGTCAGTGTGTTCTTCTGCTGTCATCAGTTTACCGATTTTTTCTTTTTAAATGAAATAATAATATTTCGTTTTTGTACCGTATCTGTTTTTATAGGAAAATAAACAATTCTCTTATGGTACTATATTTTGATTAATAATAAAACAATACCAAGTGAATTTAAACCTCACCCCATTGCACAAGCAAGTGGCTATCAGAACTCAGTAGCTAAGTGGATAACGCGATGGCGTTTGAAGCGAACGATACTGGGTTCGAATCTCAGAGTGAACATCAACTCTGAGGTGCAGGTACATCCGGCTGACGAGTCCCTAATAAGACGAAAGGCTCGTCCTGGATTCCACTGCTAGCCACTATCCATCTTTACTTATAATACTTGTGAATTATGGCTATATAGAGGCAATCCTCATAGTATGCACATATATCAATAAGAGACTGATCAACTGAAGTCCTAAACATCCATGGGACGATTCAACCAAACAATATCAAGTGAATAAAACAATTGTTTAATATTTTTGTTGTCTACATGACTAAAGTATTGATTGAAGTGAATACAGTGATCAGTATTTCATTATTATTACAGTTATCTGTCGGAAAAATTGTATTTGGAAATAAATCAATATTCTCCTTCTGGCTAGTTAAATTTTGTTCCTTCTCTTTTGAAAGGAAAAACTACTTGCTTTTTTGTTTTGGATCTATAGATCTTTGGAAGATTGTTTGTACTTGGAGCTAATTTAGATGCACGCAATGATCTAGGGTTGACTATTTTACATATGAAAGTACGCGATAACAATTTCGAAGATGTTTTGGCTTTATTAGTTCATGGTGCTGATCCAAATTTACGTGATAATAGTGGAGCAACTCCTTTACATTATGCCATGACTGTAAGCTTTGTTGTTTTTATTTTAATTATGGACAATAATGTGACACCAAGTAGTATTTATATAATTAACTTCATTGTTGGATATACTCGCAACTTAAGTGTATCACATTTAATTACTCCTCGTTCCATACTCAGACAGCTATTAGACTTAACAATTACCCCGTACATGCCATTTATCACGTATTTCGTATTCTTAGACTACGCAGTCGGAATTCGATAATCTATATTTTCAATTTTAATCAGTTTATAAGACAAGATGATCCTCAATAAATGTTGTCGGTAAGTTATTACTTTGCTACAGATGAAGTTCTTTTCAATAGTCGTGGATTTCTCTATTAGGGTTTTAGGAGTTTTAGATTTTAACTAATACAGTTTAAAGGCATTATGCCCACCTTAAAACCCAGGTTCGATTCGATATATATATATATATATATATATATATATCCAGAGGAATAGAGATCGTCAGTAGTCAAACATTTGATTAGTAATGGTCAATATAAATAAACAGAATTGGTGTAGTCACTAATATTCATTCAACTCTAGATTAAATTACCATGTTAATAAATAATGTGGGAAAAGGTATATATAAATCGACAAATCACTATATACATATTTGCTTGATTTAGGTCCATGTTCTTCTATTTCATTTTAAATGTTTTTCACGAGATTTGAATACATATACATCTTCATTCATGCGTGAATATTACTTTTGTTCTTTTTCAGTATAATGCATCAATTCATACTATTCGTGCATTATTGGCATTTGAAGCGGATCCCTATGCTCTAAACAATAGTCAGCACAGTTGTCGACATTTATTATGTTGTAATGCTGACAGGTTAGTTTGAAGTCATTTCGTCAATAATTTTCAAAGGTTGTTTCTATTAAAAATATTTGTTACTTTTTAGACAATTTCCTTGTTTTTGCTTTTGATGTAACACGTTATCAATTGAGCCGCTATTTTTAGTTTACTACTTATTTACTACTTATTTATTCAATGGGTACAAGGACACAAAATGCTCATCTTTGTTTATACCACTAATCACAATTCGAATTTACTAAGACTTGTAACTAAAGGCAATATCAAAGCAAGTCACTCTGGATGCACATGTCTCAAAGATTGGTCAAATCCAGTCCTTAATATACCGACTGTGGCTGCTACTTTGATGTGGTGATCAGGCTTTCATATCGCGCTGTTAGCTGGAGCATTCGTTTCTTTAGGTCTTTAAAATGTGATTCGGGTAATTTTACAAAAGTAAAAGAACCTGATGATTTTTTGTCACTCACACTTAACTGCTTGATGAAATTATTATTATTATTAATTAATTAATTATTTGAACACATGAAAATTGATAGACGAGGCTGCCAAATATATATTCACCACATAAAAATTGTTTAGTTTGTGTTTGGGCTGGAAGCCGAAATCTAGATGTAGAGCGATCTCTCCTCACTCTCTGCCGTTCCAAGGCATTTGGGGGCAAGATATTTTATAGTAAGAGATAGATTAATAAATATATCTTCGGTTTACTATGGTTATCAAGCAAAAGTTAACGGAAATTTAGTTGACTTGGCTGAACTAGGCTATATTGTATTAACTTCAATTGACGACTAATTTTAAAGAAAAAGATATTTTTTTATATCACTATCTGTTTCACTACATCTAGAAGTAAGCCCTCATTGACTTACTGATCATTTTTATTCTCTTTTTAAACTATTTGTTCAGTCTTACTTTAACTTTAGAGTGTGATGTGATTATTGGCAATATTTAGCAATCTAGATCATAATTCCTTAGCCTGTGTTTACCCTTCAAATGTGTTAAACCACAAAGTACTTTATTACATATTTATGTCTATCTTCCAATACATTGAAAATAACTGAAAATGTAAAATTAATTTTTCTTGAAGAAATAAAAGTCTTCTCCGTTGAGAAATGAAAGAACTCTTATTTACAAATTTTGCATGTTTTTATTGTCGACATGAAGTATAGGATCTTTTTATCTATAAAGAAGCCATCACCATTTAAATAAATTAAGGATTTAAGTAAACGGATGAATATGCAGTTAATTAGGTTAATTGTTAGTAATATTTTCGATTGCACAATAGTGTTTATGGGAAAGACAGAAAATAATTAGGTGGAATGATTGTTACAAATCAACGCATTGATAATTAAAATGATTACAAACAAACGTTGATTTTTCAGGTATGATGGATATTTTTATTAAAAATTTGCATATTACTTGTCTCAAAATCTTAAAGCTATATTTGATTATTTTAATTAAAATCCTGAGAGCTGTCAGCGTTAAGAATAGTCTTTTATAATATGGATTGTTGTTTACAGTTCAGTCAAGTAAATTATTTATAATGATTATTAAATTATTTCATGATCTCTCGAAGTTGTGCTAGGAGTTCATGACCATCTGCATTACCAAGTAACTTATAAGTGGATGTTATTAAATAATGTTCACATAATGTCACAATTAAATTGGATGATACTGCAATGCTTTGATTACTATCCTTTATGGGATAAAAAGATGTAAACTGATGAAGAAGATTCAAAGTGAAATGGACAAAGTCTGTTCGCAGTGCTTTCTTATTTGATTTCACAGCAATAACTATTCAATTATGTACCATTTTCTCATGAGTTGATCATCAATAAAATCGAAATGTTTTTATGTCATTCAGTAAAACATTTTCCGTAATAAGACATGAATACTAAGTCTAGTGTTAATCCTCTTTTTTTTCATTTTGGTTGCTATAAATTTTCAGTTATATACCTTCACCTGATCGGTAAGTTCAACTATTTAATAATATCTCTTAAACTTATCCAATACCCATGGGAATATTTTCAAGAATTTTGAATTTTTTACATTTTTCACGTTATTATCTGTACTAAAATTTTAAGTAAATACATTTTCTGTTTAGTTATAAAATCTCTTCAAGTTGTCAGAACAAAAAGCAATGTTGGATTCTTTAATACTAACAGTGATAAAACCTTGTTTATACTAAACAAATTTTTCAGATAAAGTGTAATATGTAAGCATTTTGGGGCGGGACTATAATCTATGGATGAACCAACGCCTTTATATATTTATTACTTTATTCATAATCCTGTTATGAGCCTATTAAGTAGCTGAAGTCTCAAGGTCATTTTGTTGTTCAACAAAATTTCATGAACAGTTTTATTTACATAAGCTACAGTCTAGTTATCATTTATTTTTTTCGTGTTAAAGTTGTTATGGAAAGTAGACACAAAGATGAAGTTTTATTGTGTGAAAGAAAGGTGTTGAGGGGATACAAAGTATTACTCAAAATATTCCAAGAAAATGCTGGAAACGCTGGAAAACATTTTATCTAATCAGTGTTGAATAAAAGTTTTCTGGAAACATCTAGAAAATCGGGAGTCACGCGTCACATTTCTGGTCTGATAATTACCTATCTCGTTACTATGTTTATTATGGTTCCAGAAAATTACAGAAGCTTAAGGCCACCTGAGATACCATAAATACCTTCGGTTTTCTGTACATGAACTATCCTTCGAGTAAAGCGTTCTTTTCACACTTGGCGCCTTTTCTCTCGTGTTTAAGTCGTGTAGATTTAGCCTGGAGTTATTAGAAGGGTTTAGGAGACCCATTCAAGCGTTCAGTTAGAAAGCTTATCGGAAGTACCAGTCTCAGTTAAACAATTGGTTTTTGATGGTTTCTTATCTTGTAAAATTGAACGATAATTACCTCATTTTAACTCGATTAGGTTTTTCGTTATTTTGGAAAATCAATAGTTATTCATGGAATATCACTTTCTTCTTAAAGCTTCAACTTGAATAGACGCTTAAAATAATAACACCCTAGAGCAGATAGATAAGAAAACAGCTTGATGAAATCAAGTTGTGCCTATTGGTTTTTGCCTGATAGATCGTGGTTACTGAAGAATTGAAAACAGTTACAAAGTTTTGTTACCTCTATTTGTATATTTCCTTATTTAACTATCCTTAGTAAATACTGTTTCATGTGTGTTAAGTGTTATATCAACCGACCCCAGTTACTCTTATTGCTTAGTATTTTTAGAACACCACTTCACTCGACTAGTCCTCAAGATCAGAACATAGTTTGAACAGGTGCACGATTATATTCTAAACAAAGCAAGTTGAATGGGAGTGAATCTCAGTAAGAAAAGCATTAGTATACTTATAATTTTACACAAGAAGTTTCTAGAGTCTTCCCTAATTGTCCGCTAGCCCTGATTGGCTAGGAAAGAACCAATCAACTTGCTCCAATAGAATCCTGGATAAAACATGTTTTAATCCAATCCTATCCTACCAACAATGTGTATATCAATACGCCAATAAAGTAACGTGTTTTTATGAATATCATTTTGCTTAAGTTTAGTTCAAATTATAATCGTGTTATATTTAGTCGATAGCAGTAATAAGGTGAATGGGATCTACATTATCTTCAATTATTTACTAAATCAAACAATATCTTACCATAAGAATTCTATCTATCCTTTCATTAAAGCTGTAATTATACATCCTAGTTTTTGTATCTAAAATAACTTTGTGGTAATTCTATTTGCCGATTTATTCAAGAAAGATTTAATCGACAACTTATGCTTTATTAATTTTTAATCCAAGTTTTTTTTCCAATCATCATTTTCAGATCTATTTCTTACTGGTTTTTACATTTAGTTCATATCATTCATAGGATGTAATCTGTATTAAACATATCTTTGTAATGATTACTTTGAAATGAATATAGTGTAAAATTTCTGATTGTTTTCAAATATATATCTAGTTGTACTAATGGGCATAATTTGATTGTTAACTGGTAAAAATAATTTTGTAATTGTTATAATCCAATTGCTTATTCATTGAATGTAATCAAACTGTTTCGTAATGGTTAATTTACTTCATTAATTGCTTCATTTGTAGTAGTATATAGTTAATGTTCAAATGATCATTTAGTCAGAAATTTCGTACAATTCTAAAGTGTTTTTCATTATGAAATAAGACCAAAATCTAGAAAACTGTTGAAAGTCAAAACTTAAGCTATTATTTTATTTATTTATTTATTTATTTAAACACATATATATTGGTACAAAAGGGCACCAGGTACATATGCGCCACACAAAATAATGAAAGTAGGAAGAGAAGGGATGAAAAGATAAGGCGGACTGAAATGTACAACCAGAAGACTCTTTCAGTTAGGAAAGTTAGAACCATTCTTTATGTAGAGAGTAAAAGAAGGTTGCAGCAGGATCGCCACTGGCTTCTATTCAGAGCCATATCTGATAACGTCTCTAGCCACTGTGTTGCACCATCTCTCGGACCCCAACCAGGGAGTCGTGAAGGACCAACGGAAGCTAGCCCTTTGCAGCTTTCTTTCATGCCACGACACCATGTCATACACTGACCTCCTCTCCGCTTTTTCCAACCATTCCGAGCGCCGTCGGCAAATAATGCACGACGTGGAAGTCTCTGGGACGACATTCGTAAAACATGTCCAAGCCACCGAAGTCGGTGTTTCAAGATGGTGACACCAATCGGATTATCGTCTCTGCGCCCGAACACACGATGCCGAACCTCTGCATTACTAACATGGTGTTGCCACTGGATGTCAGCAATCCTTCGGAGACAACGATGATCGAACACAGAGAGACGTCTAACATCCTCAACTCGGAGAGGCCAGGTTTCACAAGCAAAGAGCAAAACTGCTCTCACCGACGCGTTGTACATCCGACCTTTTACAGCCAGACTAACATCACGAAGGCGCCAAAGATGGCCCAGATTGGCATAAGCCGCTCTGGCTTTCATTATACGTGCATCAATCTCATCACTCACGCCACCATCAGCACTTATATAGCTACCTAGATACACGAACTTCTCAACTACTTCGATCTCCTCACCATCCAGGGTGAGTACAGGATGAGAATCCTGCCAGTCTTGTAGGAGTACTTTGCACTTGGAGGGTGCAAAGCACATGCCGTACCTGCGGACACTGATTGCCAACTGATTAAGTGCTGATTGCATGCCTTGAGCATTATCGCACAGTAAGACAATATCATCCGCATACTCGAGGTCGAGAAGTCGTTCTCCAGGCAACATATCCACACCGCCATTACTTACATCCATCAGAGCTGTTTCCAGGATGTCGTCGATGGCAAAGTATAAGAGGAATGGTGAGATCGGGCAACCCTGCCTAACCCCACTGCTCGAATGGAACAAGGGAGAAAGGTGGTTGTATGCCCTCACTCTGCCTGAGGTGTTCGTATACAGGGCCTTTAAGATGTTAATGAACTTCTCAGGCACACCCTTCTTCAATAGACAATCCCAGAGAACAATCCTGTCCAACGAATCGAAGGCAGCCCTGATATCAAGAAACACTACGATTGTTGGCCTGCGATAAGTATGACGGTGTTCTAACATTTGGCAGAGGGTGAAGAACGAAAATCAGCCTGCTCCTCGCGAGTCAATCGTTCTCGGGTTTTAAACAACCTACGAAGAATGATAGAAGCCAATAGTTTGGACGCAATCGAAAGTAGACTTATCCCCCGATAGTTATTGCAGGAACAACGTGAACCCTTTTTAAAGATAGGGACGACTATTGACTCATTCCAAGATGTTGGAACACTTTCTTGCTCCCAAACCTTTCCAAACAACACAGTCAATTCCTTAGTCAGAAAGTCACCACCATCTTTAAAAAGAGCCGGAGGTAAGTCATCTGGGCCCGGTGATTTGTAACGTTTCAAGAGTTGGAGTTCCTTGCGGACTTCCGCCTCGTTTGGTGGATCAGTCGTCACCGGCCATGGGGGGCAGGACAAGCTGGTTGATGTTGCCGGAGCAGCAGGCCAGTTGAACTGCCCTTCGAAAAATTCCGCCCATCGTCCAAGACGTCGACAGATGTTAGTGACTGGCATCCTGTCATCCTCGTAGATTGTTTCACTCACACCAGACTTCTTGCTGCCAGTGGCTCGGATGAGTTGGAAGAGCTTCCGGCAGTTACCAGATGCAGCTGCTGCTTCCATCTCATTAGCACGCTCCGACCACCAGGCTTCCCGGTCCTTACGCAAGCTTTGCCCGATTTCATTACTTAACAGCCTTCGTTTGTGGTCAAACTCACGGTCACCCGGAGTAGACCGACGGGCTTCCATCAGTTGTAAGGAGCCAGAAGAAACCCAGTGCTTGTAAGCGAGACGTTTCGCGAGGCCGCAAGCGGCTTTACTCGCCATTTTCATGGCGTCGTGAAGATGCAACCAATGCTCACCTATACTTTTCGGTGGGGTGGTAGCTAGCCTAGAGGCTAGCTCCGCTCGATACTTACTTGCAACAGAAGTTGCAGCCAATTTACTAATATCAATCCGTTGGTGGTGGTCAATCCTTCGGCCACTGAAAAGTAAGGTGAGATTGGCGCAGACCAGGGCATGATCAGACTCCAGATAGGTACTCCGAAAGGAGCGGCAGTCTTGTACACAACCACGCCAGCGGTAGCTGATCGCGATGTGATCAATCTGAGTCCAGGCTTGGGATGCAGAGGGAGGACGCCAGGTGGCACACCGGCGATGACTGTGCCGGAAGTTAGTGCTGGCCAGAAACAGGTTGTGGTCTGTGCACAGTTGCAGCAGACGGTCCCCGTTATCTGTCCTGCGACCAACAAGTCCCCATCGGCCACCTAAACGACTCTCTTCTGTGCCTAGACGCCCGACCTGTGCATTCAAGTCTCCGGCTAGTACTACAATATCTGTCGAACGCGCTTTCTGGAGAAGAACTGTTAACTGATGGTAAAACTCATCCTTGATTGCATCGGGGCTGCAATCTGTCGGGGCATAGGCGGAGATGACGAAAAGACACCGTTTCTCACGCCGATTTCTTCTCACTTTGATGGAACTTTCTAATCTAACAGCACATAACCGACTGTTAATGGGGATCCAATCGATTAGTGCTGCCTCAGCCCTAGCGCTTAGTGCGACACCAACGCCAGCAAGACCAGACGAAGATGCCATAGGGTCCCCGGATAAGCGCACGTGGAACAAGCTTTTCGAGGCGACAGATGGAGAGCGGATTTGTAGTACTTCACTAGAGTCTTGAATACGGGTCTCGGATAGACAACAAACATCAACATTAAGACCTTCCAAAGACATAGCCAGCCCTATCTGTTGTCTGATCTGCATTAGTGTGCGAACGTTGAAGGAAGCCAGCTTGAACGGCGTACGTGGTTTCAGAAAGACTGCTTCAGCATTCGTAATCGGTGGAAGCATTCACTTTCAACCAAACAGTGACTGGAGATCGTTTAGATAGGACAGATTTTCCACCAAGAGCGAGCTGCTGCATAAGTTGAAAAGTAAGGTTACACAAATTGGGGATAAAAGGGGGTGAATTAGCGATATGGTAAGTAATAATAATAATAATAATGTAAATTGTCTTGCTTCTAATATGAGCAGGAATAGTATCATCAATAGAGTTCATCATTTCATTCATTTGTGTGTAGGCTGTGATACTACCCGGGTGCCCAAACCGAAGCAGGTGGTTTTCTTAGGGGACCACACCCCGAGCCTTTGGCCTAAAGGTCTGATCCACAAGGCAGTGGAGCATCGTGAGGAGATGCAGTCCCATGGTAGCCGTTGACCAATGACAGGTTCTTCCGCCATTCGTTCCATCAGGATACTGGAGCCCATGTGCACCATTGGTTTGGAATCAGGGTTTTCCAACTCCCCTAGGTGGACCCTCCGTGTCCACCAATCCGGTTATAGCGCCGGACATTCGCTTTTCGTCCTCTCACTTTCGTAAACAACACCCGTGGCACGAGAAGGCAGTGAGTAGGACTTCCCTGGCAGAGGCTATATATTCGCTGGCCATGTGAGAGCATTTCGAGAGGGAGAGTAGACTCTCCCCACTCTCGGCCGTACCAGGGCATTTGGGGGCTAAGTTATTATTATTATTAAACAGTTACTTTTTGTCCCCTTGTCTTAGTATAAAGCTTCTCATGTAAATGAAAATTACAAATCTATCAAATACATTATATTTTCATAGCTGAAAGCGTGAGTCAATTGAAGCTAGACTACCATGGAAAACCTGGGAACTTCAATTGACTCACGCTTTCAACTATGAAAATACTAAATCTCCACAAAAATACCCCTTCTGATAAAAATACATTCTAGTTTACAATGATTCTTTCTCTAAATAACATCAATTCATACTGAAGAAAAATAACATTCAAATTTATTCTACTTAAAATAATATTGTATCATGTGGCTTGATTGTTGAAAAATTGTTTAAAAATGTTCGATTTAAACATAAAATAATAATTCTTATGTAAAACTAGTCAAAATTTACTTAAAGTATCTCAGAAGTGTAGAAAGCATATGATTATTTTTAATAATAATAATACTTGTGAATTAAGGCAATACGCACAGTATGCACATATGCCAATAAGAGACTGATCAGTTACAGTCCTAAACATCAATGGAAAGTTTCAAATAAATAATACCAAGTGAATTTCAACTTCACCCCATTGCAAAAGCAAGTGACTATCAGGATTCAGTAGCTAAGTGGATAACGTGGCGCGTTTGAAGCGAACGATACTGGGTTCGAATCTCAAAGTGAAAATCAACTCTGGGATTCAGGTACATCCGGCTGACGAGTCCCAAATAGGACGAAACGCTCGTCCTGGATTTCACTGCTAGCCACTATCCATCTTTGCCTATAATCTTAAGTCAAGTTTTACTTTTTATCAGCGATCTTCATGATTGTCAGTATCTTTTTCATTTACGACGTACTAAGCAGCAAATCTCTCTTTTTTCTAATATTTTAAAACCCGACGATAATTTATGACTCATATTTATTTTCATGTATATTTAATTCAATAAATTCTTATTTGTTCTAAAGTTAATATAATGTTGTATTAGTTATATAATAGTGGTAATAGTAATAGCAATAAAAGTAGGAAATAAGTATCAGAAGGGGTTTTGTGGAGATTTTAGAAATTTTATAGAGTTAAGATCATGAGTCAATTGAAGCTAGACCACCATGGAAAACCTGAATTACAACCGGGTCTGTTGTGAGATAGTAACTCACTGAAGAAAATGGTGGACGGTTGCTCAATTTCGTGGATTGGTTGAAGTTAGACATTAACACCGTTGGATGCCGGCTCAGTGGTCTAGAGGCTAAGCGCTTCCGTGCGAGACTGGTAGGTCCTGGGTTCGAATCTCACAAGGTGAGATCGTGGATGCGCACTGCTGAGGAGTCCCGTAATGGGACGAAACGACCGTCCAGTGTTTCCAGGTTTTCCATGATGGTCTAGCTTCAATTGACTCATGATCTCAACTCTATAGAAAATAATTGTCAAAATTTTTATTCAGAGGTTTTGTGAAGATTACATTAATTCGTCGATGGTGTTCTACATACATTAGGATAAATTAGGGTACACAAACTTCAATCCTATGTACCATGATAATAGTGTCAAGTATTAAAAAAAACCCACTGATTGTAATGAACAAGGAGTTCTAACACTTTCAGCTTTACTGTATTATTCATTGTTGATGTAAATGTGACCTTTATCACTTATTGTTTAGATGAATATCTAATGCAATAACACTAAGTTTCAAACACAAAAAGTGTCGTTCAATAACTTTATATACAAAGTTGTACTTGACTAATCAATTAAAAAAGGTTGAATAAACATTATTCAACCTTTATTGTCTCGTAAACATTAAGCCGGGTTTTTTAAAGAATTTTTTATGATACACTCAACTCTTTAAATCTTTATAAAAATACTTGTCTATTAAAATGTTTGGTTGGTCAATAATGCTTGCAAGTTTAGAAACGATTAAGTTGTTCTTAAACGAACGGTTCTATTGCAAACTTAATAATGATAGTTGGCATGCATCACTTTAATAATTACCCACTAATACATGGTAAAAAAGTGTGGGGAGAACTTGGTATTCAAATAGAACTACTGGAAAAATGGTACAGATTAGTACTTATGGTAACAAAAGCATAACTTTTACGCACATGGAAAATTGACAAATCGAAAGAGCATAGGTCATAGGAAGAATTGGATTAGAAAAAAGTTACTTATAGTGACCGTTACCAGTAAGACTTTGGGATGATTGATAAAAATTTAGTAGTTCCGTGATCATACTAACACCTATTTAAACTGAATTAAAATAATCCATGACATGAGACCAGTGTTAACTTAGTGCTGTTCTTGTTTTCAGTAATGAAAGAATAGAATAGGGGTTTATCGTTCTCGGTATTTCTTCTCCTTGTAGATAAAGCTATGCTTGATTAAGCTCCTGGGATTTGAGCTGATAAAGTAACCATTAGCGTCAATTTCGATGTATTTATAGGATTTAGGGGTTCTATTTACTGGTATGCTCACTAACTTTACCACCACCCCATATTTTCTACCTTGATACGTCGTGATTTAGCTAAAACCTATGCATCGCAATGCCAGTGTGTCGGCTGTATACTTTGCACCTTTCCTCGTGGTGGCTTGTTCTAGGTGTAATGAGGTGCTTGCCAGTCGCTGGGGCCAATGATTGGATTCATGATAAAACGCAATGACCTTGAAATCATTAAGATCTCTTTATTGGACGGAAATATTGTCATATCTGAGATTATTTAACTGATTCAAAAACATCATTGGAGGTTAATATGACGTCCGTTTGGTATTTCTATCACAAGAATGTTAGCGTGTACATCAAAATAAAGCCATACATTCCTTAATCATATATGTGTTTAGTGGTATTTTAATTTCATGGTTTTAGTCATTATTAGCTGAGAAATGATTAGTCTCATTGTGATCTCAATCTTAATCACGAAACGTTGGACACAGAACACTACGAAGCGGATTTTTTGTTTTGGCTTCTGGACTATTCAATAGTTCAGCTTGTCTAAATTAAGACAAGTATCGTTGATGACATTGTATCATGACCGCCATCACCATATACTGTATATTTACCGAAGTTAGCGATATTTACAACTGCATTATGACTTACTAGCTCGGTGATATCGAGCTAGCTACAAGATATTAAGGTTATAAGTTCTATCCCTCGTGGATTGGCGAGTGTGTATTACTAAGAGTCATACATTTAGTGAAGCAAAAACATGTTTAACCTAATATGTATTTTCTAAAACTTTCAGCTGTCAAGTCCTAAATAAAACGAAACACGCGTCTTAGATTCAACTGCTAGCCACTGTTTATTTATGATTAAAAATTCTTGTAAGTTAATAAGAATATCGGGGCTATCCACACAGGATACATACATACCTAAAGAGACTGATCAATTGCAGTCCTAAACTTCAATGGAAAGATTCAAGCAGCCAATACAAATAAAACTGTTACAATGTCTATAATTTTAAAGCTTTTCTTTCTAAGAGCTTTACAGAATCCAGATTCGTTTGTAGTTGTATAAATAACCTTTGATTTTTGTATCTAATCTAAGCTTGTAGTGACTTAAGGTCCTTGGAGTGTTATAGGTTCATAGGTCAGCTACGAAGTCATTATTATTAAGGCTTTTTATATTCATAGATCACTTCATATATTCCTCTTTCTTCCATAATTCATACCATAAAAAACATACTGAAATCTTCCTTCCAAAAAGAACATTTCCAAGGTAGTTAAAAAATTATGTGTTATAATTGGGTTTTAGTTATCTTCTTTAAAATCGTGTCATTAATCATTTGGTAATTGAAATAATTCATAAAATATTCACGACAAAGATATGGTTGAAACTAAATGTACTCAATATTGATCACTTTTATTGGTCGGTGTGATTAATTGGTGAAATAGTGTTTTTTTACTGCTTCGAAGTCAGACTATTATCTAATCGCATATCATAAAAGAACAAACAAAGGAGACAAAATGCAACCGATTGAAGATTCTAAAAACCGATTTCATTTTAAATGCAATCTAATCGACTGTGTAAATCAGTTTTTTTGCGACTGTATGCAAACTAGCCTCTGCCAGGGAAGTCCTACTCACTGCCTTCTCGTGGTGGGCGTGTTGTTCACGAAAATGAGAGGACGAAAGGCGAATGTCCGGCGCTTTAACCGGGTTGGTGGACACGGAAAGTCCACGTATGGGAGTTGAAAAACCCTGATTCCGAACCAATAGTGCACATGGGCTCCAGTATCCTGATGGAACGAATGGCGTATGAACCTGTTGTTGATCACCGGCTATCATGGGATTGCATCTCCTCACGATGCTCCACTGCCTTGTGGATCAGACCTTTAGGCCAAAGGCTCGGGGTGTGGCCCCTTAAGAAAACCACCTGCTTCAGTCTGGGCACCTGAGCAGTATTACAGCCCTCACAGAACTCGAATGAGATTTGTGTGGCGCATATTTATCTGGTACCCCCTTGTACCAATGTTTATGTGTATAAATAAATAAATAATGTTATCTTTCTTATTAAAAAAATAACTTTATTTATCAGAAAACTATTGTCATATACAACCACTGATAGGATTGTTTCTATCTTGAAAGTACATTGTTATTATTACTATCTAGGTGCCTAGTTAAAGATCAAAAATTGACAGTATGAAACTAAAAATAGAAAAAGAGTCATGAGAAAATGTTAATCGGTAATTTAGTAAGCGCATAGAATGTACCAAATAATAATTGTGAAAATATTTTGACAAGAATATATATCAAAGCCAATACAATAACAATCGAGTAATAGAGATTTTTTAAAGTAAAGAATAAGTTTTTCAATCTGTCCCAGTCGTCTTGCTTTTTTAAACTTAATCTAGTTATCCAAATTATTTCAAAATAAATACAATTCGTGTAGATAATTAGAATCTGTATGATGTAGTGTGTAGTAATTTGCCAGTATTCTAATCATTACTATATACAATAACATCGAACTCACAACTTATTTCTCTCTATACGATTATAAATATTGCTTACATGATCCCAGTACATTCTTTAGAGCACCTGTTTGTTAGAATGCAACAACAAATAACTACTGAAAATAATAAGTAAAGATATGTACTAATATTTATCAACTGTGACAAAATAGTCAATGAAATAGCTACTTTGTAATCTCTCATGTTCATTATGAGTTAATCAATGATCACTTTCTTGATTGAAAATTGTCCGAACACCAGAAAGCACTATTTTGCTTCATTAAAGTTCATAAAAGGAGTCAATTGTATAAAGTTTTTCTACATTTTAGTAGAAAAAGTATGTAAAAGCTTATCTTAAAAAAAATTTTCCTGTTAAACTGTAATGTAGATAGATAAATAATGATAATACTTTTGTAATTTGAAATTAGTTTATATTATGAATTGAGGTCAGTTAGGGAATCATTACAAAGGAGTAAACATTGGACACGTATTTCATGCTAGTTTGGAATTACTCGACAATGTGCATCCCTACTTTATGGTAGTGAAACATGGCCGGTAACAGTAGAGGATATTCGTAGGCTACTAGTATTCGATCATAGGTGTCTTCGAAGCATTGCTCGTATATCCTAGGACCACCGAGTAAGTAGTGGAGTTGTTAGGAAACGTGTACTAAGTAAGGATGGCAAATCGATTGATGAACTAGTGAAACTTCATCAGTTGAGATGGCTGGGACACGTGTTACGTATGCCTAATCACCGATTGCTCCGACGTGCGATGGAGTAGGTTGGAAGAAGGCTAGGGGCGGCCAAATCAATACGTGGCACAAATCCATGAAGTCAGTGACAAGTGGACTGTGCCATGTTGGTAGGTGTAGACTACCTGGTTGGGATCCGCGAGATGATAGCAACCGATGGTTGAAGACCTTGAATGACATGTCTCAAAACCGTTTGCGATGGCGAAAGTACCTCCACTCTTTGTGTTCTACCAAATTCTAATCTCAATTCTTCACTTCAGTTTCTTTTTTCTCTTTACAAATTTATTTTACTGGATTATACTTTTTGAATAACATCTTCAAACACTAATCTTTCCGATTACTGATTATACTCTTACTACTTCTACCACTATGGTATTTGAATGGACAACTGCATCTGTGTGCTAATGTGGTATGGCAACTCGAACTGATGTACGTACGTACGAAGTTCTACGTTGTGACTGACTGACTGTTCGAAATAACCCTCTTAAAAGGCCTTTGAGCTTTAATGAATAGAGTACAGACTTCTATTCTGACATGTCCAAGATGCTGTGTAATAAGTGATTAGTATACTAGCTTCTAGTAAAATGAATAAGATCATCTTTTATGAGGTACATATAATGGTTTTTACAGAACGTCCGACACTATCACTGAAAATATAAATTGCTTACGTGCATAGTAATCCAAGGAAGGAAGGCAAACTCGGTGAAAGTATGGAAGGCCAACGTGAGACATAATCGGAAACCCCTATAGAAGCTACCAGATCTTCCAGTGGACCCAGGAAAAGAATTGCAACTGTTGATAAAGTTTAGCAGTCTAGGTCTATACTAACGTACGCGAACTCTTTACAATGTACTTCTATATCCTTCTTCAACCCATATGTATGGTAGACCCTTTGAACATGTCTTCAATGTTACCATACGTTAAGTAACTTAACGATAGAATCATGCTATGTAATGGTAGTGATTCTAAGAGTATGAGAAACCCAGAGATTCTGTATAGATCAAACATTTTTTCGAGGCCACATTATACGTAAAAGAAACAAAGGTATGTGGGCCACTGTGAGTGAGCCAATTATCCACCTAGGTGAGCTTGTATTGTCTGGTATTATGTCAAGCCTAGATGGGTTATTCTAGTTTTCGGATAGACCAGTCCATTCATTCTTTTTGGGTCACATTTTCACCTTGTCAACTATTCGCTTATTAACCCTGACTGCTTTTATGTGAGCGTATTTGTGCGCATTGCTTACACTACCCATCACATGTCTGTAGCTTATTTCTGTCTGACTGTAAATATTTAGTCACTCTCGATCAGATCGAGTTGTCTCATTTGGTTTCTCCACTCCGCCCCACCTTGCTTTGCCGTTTTTCATTCTTAATGTCTTCCTGGAAAGAAGAATGTTTGAAATAAATTCAATCAACTCGACCCATTTTGGCTTCTTATTACCGCCGTCACACAAACAGGGTTATCCTGGGTAATATACGGAGTTGAATGGAAGATTTGTGTCTATAACATATTCATACATTCATCGAAATTGGAGTCAGATCATCCGGTCTCAAAATGCTTACTCCATCTACGTCCCTGTCTGGACTAATCCACTAACTCAAACATATATCTACAAATTACGAAAATTATTATTCCGCCTTTTATATATACACATTCCTAATCTTCTAGATCTGTGTAGCTAGTTGAGATGGTGTTAGGAAGCTTATATCAGTCACTGAATCGAACTGCAATTTATAATGACTTAAACCAACAATATTTCCATATATGTAACACTCAGATTGTAGCAAAAGGTACCTAATAATTATTTAACTAATAATCATATATTATCGTATCATATAAATTACTGTAAACATCATTTATCATATATCTGCTTAACACGTATTAACCTAAAATAATCACCAACATAAACATGTAACCGAGAGTAAAACATGTTCATCTAAACTTATCTAGTGACTAAATCGTTATGAATAAGGTTAATGGGTGTTTACAAATTGATAGCTGTTTATTTAATTAATCAACAATTAAAATTGTTTGACGATGTAATGTATAATAATTTTAAGAGTTATTGTTTCGTTTGCGTTACTAATGTATATATTGTTCAAATGGACGAATCATGGAAATTTTCTCGGTTTTGAAATGCTTACAAACTTACGCCTGTTACCCCTCGTGGAGAACCATAGGCTGCCCACCAGCATTCTCCATCGAACTCTGTCCTTGGTAATCTTTTCCAGTTACTATTCATGCTTTTCATGTCTGCTTTCGATTCCCGACGCAGTGTGTTCTTTGATCTACTCTCTCTCTCTCTCTCTCGTTCCCCTTCACGATTCCAAGAAAGTGTTTGCTTCGTAATGCAGTTTGATCACTACCGCAATTTATATCCCATCCACTTCCATCTTCTTCTCCTAATTTCCTCTTCAACTGCAACTTGGTTTGTTCTCTCCCACAGTAGGCTGTTGCTGATGGAATCCAGTCAACAGACATTCAGTATCTTACGTAGACAATTGTTTATAAATACTTGTACCTTGTTGATGATGGTTGTGTCAGTTCTCCAAGTTTCAGCTCCGTACAGTAGAACTGTCTTAACATTCGTATTGAAGATTCTAACTTCCATCTTCTTCTCCTAATTTCCTCTTCAACTGCAACTTGGTTTGTTCTCTCCCACAGTAGGCTGTTGCTGATGGAATCCAGTCAACAGACATTCAGTATCTTACGTAGACAATTGTTTATAAATACTTGTACCTTGTTGATGATGGTTGTGTCAGTTCTCCAAGTTTCAGCTCCGTACAGTAGAACTGTCTTAACATTCGTATTGAAGATTCTAACTTTGATATTGGTTGAGAGTTGTTTTGAGTTCCATATATTGTTCAACTGTGGCAATACTGTCCTTACTTTGCCGATTCTTGCATTTACGTCTGCATCGGATCCTCCTTGTTCATCGATGATGCTTACCATATACGTGAATGTTTCCACATCTTCCAGAGTTTACCCATCAAGTGTGACTGGGTTGGTGTTCTCCGTGTTGTGTTTGAGGCTCTTGCTTCTTCCTTTGTGTATATTGAGGCCTACTGATTCAGACTCTGCTGCTACACTAATTGTCTCCATCTACATACATTGCTATGTATGGGATAGAAGAGATAGGTCATCTGCGTAGTCCAAATCTTCTAGTTGCATCCAACCTGTATTGTATTGTATTATGTGCTTCCCCTCAGATGTCGAGGTCTTCACAATCCAGTCAATCACCAGAGGAAAGTGAAAGGGTGAGAGTAAGCAACCTTGTCCAACTCCGGTCTTCACTTGGAATGCGTCTGTTATCTATCCTCAATACGCGAATTCACAGTGTAGTCCATCGTATGTATTCCGGATGCTGTTGACGAGTTTCTCAGATACTCATTACATGGTGTCGAAGAAGTTTTCATAATGTTGTCCTATCCACACTGTCAAATGCTTTCTTATAATCAAGGAAGTTAATATATAGTGACGAGTTCCATTCAATTGATGTTCAACGATGATCCGTAGTGTCGCAATTCGGTATGTGCACGACCAAACCTTAAGAAATCCAGTCTGTTGACCTCGAAGTTGGGAGTGCATTGAATCTGTTATCTGGTTCAGTAACACTCTGTTGAAAACTTTACCTGGTACTGACAACAGTGTGATGCCTCTGTAGTTCTCACATTTGCTCAGATCTCCTTTCTTTTGTATCTTGATGAGATATTTTTCTTTCCAGTCTGTTTGGAAATATTTTGCATCATAAAAATGGTTTCAATTTCTTTCGGGCGGGGAAAATTGGTAATTAGGTGTCAGCTGATGACTGTTTTATCCCCGATTATGACTCAGTAGATTGCCCAATTTTCGAAAAAAAAGTATTTACAGTAAAATACTGATTTGTTAAACGCTATGTCGTCTTATTTTTTTCTATCTAATGTACGAATTGATATCCTGTTTGCAAAAAATATCCAGAAACCATTAAGAATGCGTTGTTTAAAAGTAAATGGTTTTAATTTTGTTTTGTTGTCGTATAGCTACAAATAGTGTTCAATATCAAAGATTTTTTTAAATAAATTTTTTACAATAAAAAGTTGATCATCACTTTTCAATTCACTTATCAGCTGATACAATTTTTAACAAGTGTATGAATAATCACAAAATCGAATCATATGGGTACTACTTGTGGTATTTTTGAATGATACATTAGTTAAAGTCTGGAAAAGTTTATAATATATATACACTTTACAGTGTAGTGGACACTGCACATTTAAATGAAACAGGAACAGCAAGTGAATTAGAATAATAAGGTATTACCTTATTTTATGCGCTTTTATCCGCTACTTACTACTTCATTATTGTGGATAAATATCATGACGCTGCTTATTAGTCAGTGGTGATGACTTAATAATTTAAGTGATAAGGGTCATCAGTGTGATATATGTACAATAATAAAACCTTAATGGTGCAACATAATTACATAATTTCGATGTGATTATGCAAGTAATATCGAATGATTAACTGAATCATTGGGAGAATAAGTGATGTGTGGGTAAGAATGGTAATGATTGGTTGTTTACTTAGTCAAACTAGTAGATAGTCTGATAGGCGTTAGATGAGTTATATATTCTCCTATCCTTATTATTATTATTGATTGTTGTTGAATTGTTGTCAGTTTTCAGTGTGGAAATATATTTACGTTCTAGCCAAGCTAATCACGTGTTCTTGATCTGAGTTGTGTTGAAGTCCTGTAGAATAGATACTGAAAGGGAATCTAGTGTAAATATTTATCTAAGGTAAATTAACGTCCCATTCGTAAAGACGAGGAAACTCCGAACGTTATAACAATAGGGATCCTGATAAGCAGAGTAATTGTTTTTAATAGTTGTAGACATGTAATTAAATGGTTGCTAGATTACATAATATTTAATAAGGGAATGAAGGAAATATTTTGAGAAAAAGTTAATGTTATCATAGTATTAGACTATACGAGATAATATTCTAGCGTAACTTTTCTATTACAGCTCACGATAAAAATATTCAAAAACAGTATGGGCCATTTAAGGGTAGATCTAGAGAGCGAAGATGAATTATTAGCCACATGAAACTCGAAAATTGATTAAATGCATTATGTAGTAACTATGGCTTGAACAATTGATTTACATTTTTGGAATTAAATAAGTAACAATCAGAAAGTAAATAAAAAGTTATTTTTCAAAGTGAATGAAATAGCAATTAACTAAGTGGAGATTGTTTAGTGTATAATATGGTGTATATTTCTGTCCTTGATTACATCACATTTAAAGTTTGTTCTTAATATGCATATATATCAACATATTATGTAGATAGCAATGTTTTTGTTTATGACTATCATAGCGTTCAGATTTATGCATCCTGATTAAGACAAACTGCAGATATTAGGTTATTTGGGTCACTATGAGTTACTTTGGAAGTGAATTAGTATTTTAAAAATAGTTAGTGGTTATTTTTAAGCTCATTGTTAAAGTCTGTGCCAAAAATTAGATTTTGTTCGTTTCCATTGTATTGACGCATAAACATAGTACCTCAGTTTTTGTGTTCTATCAATTATTTCAATCATTTATAAACTGTTTAAAACGTATGTGAATCTGTTCAAGTTATCATATACCTTAGCGCAACGAGATAAAATTATTACAACAACAAGTAGTAGTGTTAACAAAGGAAACTAAGTATAAACTATATGGTTCGAAAATGAATTTCTAGAGTAAAAAGTTTGGGTATTTTAATAAAAACATTTAATGCTTGTGCCCCACTACGACCAATTCTCGGCTATGTCATTCAACGTCTTTGAACATTGGTTACGATAATCATGCAAACTCCAACCTAGTGGTCTGCATCTACCTGCATGGCTCAGTTCATCTGTCATTGGTTTTATGAACTGATGTTACGTCTCGGTTTGACCGCTCCTAACTATCTTTCATGTAAACAAATATCTCATATATTAACAGACGTTTGGGCCTAAATAATGCATATTCTAGTCAGTCTATGGGGATTCATTACCTCATCGACTGATACTCCATCTTTATCAACTACTCTGTATACGGCCTCAACATCCTTCGTCCGATGGTCTCAACATGGACTACCAATGCTCTAAAGACATCTATAAGCTAAATACTACTAATCTACAAATCTCTATTTCTAAAGGTAGAAGGAAATTAGCTGTTGCGCAGTATATTTATAATTTATTTGAAAGATCAACATCTCGCCTACGCCACATGTGAAAGAAGTTGACAAAAGCCGATTGCGCTTTTTGAATCTGTTTCGAGGTAAAATTAGACACCAGCCCATCAAGACTGATAATATGACCAAGTTGATGCACTCAGCTACTTCACTTCCTGTCATTAATTTCGGCTTTGTCATAGATTCACCCTGAAGTAACGTCTTACACTTAGAGGGATAGAAATGCACTCTGAACATGATTGCATTATCGCGTCAAGTGACCAAGAGATTGTACTTTGTCAGCGTCTTTGCAAACAGAACTATGTCATGTACGTATACTGCCCTAAGGTTAAAAAATACAAGTATGGTTAGGTGTGGATATGTCTAAGTTTCAAAATCTAATAAAGGATTGCTTTTTATTATTGATAATGAAACAACTAATAATAATCGCCGAGACTCATTCGTTTTTGCTTCCTTTCTATATAAAGTTTTCAACAGTACATTCATATAAAATTAACAAAACGGATAGTAAAAGAGCAAATTCCATTTCAAGGACTAAGCAGAGAATTTTCATTAAAAAGATCAATACCCTTATGGTTTCTGTCATATTTAGGAGACAAGAACGAACTCCTTAAAGAAAAGTAGTGAGTGTACCATAACGTATCCTAAATTATTTGTTTCTGTCTACTGCATGTCCAATTGTGATAGAACGGTGATGTTTAATGCTTTGGTCGCAATCTTTCCCAAACAAGAAGAGAGGTATTCAAATTATGTTTAGTGGGGCTTGTAGTCTTCCAATGTTTTGATTAAAATGAATCACATATTTGTATTGAATTCATATTTTGTTTTGGAATCCGATCTATTTACTTATGTATATTCTTCAAGAAACTCTTGACTAAACTACTGGGCAAAGAGAATCGATAAATATTATATGCAAAGTTGAAATTCTTAAACATGGAATAATAACTTTTGCATCTCTTTCGTATTTATACGTATCGGAAGTGACACCGGTAGAGAAATGGTGATGATCTCCTTGAATTACTTACTTACTCTTGTTATCCCTCGTGGAGGAGCATAGGCCGCCCACT
>NW_017386056.1:67465-140756 GCF_000237925.1 Schistosoma mansoni
TTCCATGCAGTACGTATGCAGCTATCTCAAGTTCCTAAGTCACCGAAGTTTGGGACGTTTTAAACATTGTTTGTGTCCTTCAACCTTACCTTCAATTTCTGGAGTTTCTCCAACATAAGCCGCATTACAATCTTGACAATTGATCTCATAGACAATATTTTGTTGTTCTTCCTTTGGTAACCTATCCTTAACCTTCACCAATGACGATCTTATAGTGTCACATGTTCTAAAATACACTCTTATATCATGCTTGTTTAAGATCCGTTTGATTTCTTCCGATGTTTCACTACGGTATGGTATGACTACAGTGGACTTCCAATCTTTCTGTACACATTGTAGTTTAGCTTTTCTTTCCTTTCTAACAATCTTCTTTAAAAACTCTTTTGGGTAGTTGTTATCCCTAAGTGTAGACAAAATCCTATTCAATTCATATTGTTGGTCTTCCTTATCTGTAACAAGCTTAAGACTTCTGTTAATTAAATTTTTAACAACTGTGACTTTCGTACATAAAGCATGAGCCGAATCAAAATCTAAGTATCTTTCTGAATGTGTTGATATTATAATTTTTCACATATAATGAATTCTCTATACTCGGCGCCCAATTATTGTCAAACTATTCGTTCTAATCGTTTAAAAATCCCAATCATATTAAAAGACTAATATTTGAACGAAGAATATTCTTTTCGATAAATTCTCTTCAGGTTCTACAATTATATATCCAAATTAATAATCCGAAAAATTGGCCAGGTTAAAGGCAAAGTACATCGTTTAATGCATGTAAATTTAGGATATCAAATCAAATAGAATAAAATTATTAATGTTGATATGACTCATATAGAATGTTAACCTGAAGAGAATTTATCGAAAAGAATATTCTTCGTTCGAATATTCGTTCTAACCTTGACGAATATTCGTTTAAATTATTTTCCAATCGATTACTCTTTGTTTTGTCCCTTTTTTTAAAAAGAGAAATGAAAATTTGTCTATCTAATTATCAAGACTGGAAATGAAACTAAGTCATTCACAAATATCAATAGTTGAGCTACATATTCATGTTAGAATATATATATATATATAGTTTGTCTATTCGTAGTCTATTGATTTGAATGTTAATGAAAAATGAAATTTCATCCCATGGAATTCGATGGTTATTTCTATATCTGTCCTGGATTCCACTGCTAGCCACTATCCATCTTTACTTACCATGCTTGTGAATTAAGGCTATATCGAGGCAATACGCACAGTATGCACATATGCCAATTAGAGACTGACCAGTTGCAGTCCTAGCACATCGATGGGAAGATTCAAACAAACAATACTAATTGAATTTATATATCTGTTTATGTTTCATAGAAAACCCCTGTCTGAATGTCGAACGAGAAATAAATTTCTTCATGTTTACACTAACAATGCGGAATAATAACCAAGTTTAATTTATATTATTTAATCAATGTTATTTTAAATTTCGATAGTGTAATAAGGAGACAGATTATCAGAACTATGTAATATATTAGCGCAGTACATTTCGAACAATCGGATCACATATACTTGTTAAGAACATTTATACATGCTTCATTCAAAACCTAATTGTAAAAGGGCATATACTAAGGTTTATTGAAGCCTTAGCCATACTACAATTCAAACCCCCTTTGTGTATTCGAAAACAGTTTGTTCTCACCTTGAAACTTTCCCGGTAACATTAGCTTACTATCCAGAGTGATTAGGTGTCAAATTGTTCTCACATTATTTTTATTATTATTATCCTCGTCTCCTCTTACTCCCCATTCCCAGTCTAGTTGACCTTTTATTTTTATATATAAATGTTCTGAACAAGTATATGTGTGATCAGATTGTTCGAAATGTATTGCGCTAATATATCACGTAGTTCTGATAATCTTTTTCTTCTCAATACACTATTGAGATTTATCAAAGGGACTAATTGCTTTAAACGTTATTTTAATCATCTATTAAACTGATTGGTCTATGGTAATAAATAATAAAATATGTTAATTATCATTGAGATATTAATTTTGTATCGGTAATAATCTGTTAGAAGTCAAGACTTAATCTACAGACTTTTAAAACCATATGAAGTTTTTGTTTTAAAGAAAAAAACTTTGTCTCATCACTTACTATTTTATATTGTTCATTAAGAAATGATAAGTTTTAGAACAACTGAGAACTTTCAATAAATATTCTCACCTTAACCTGTCCAGTTGACCTTTTAATTTTCATATAAAAATGTCTTAACAAGTATATGTGTGATCAGATTGTTCGAAATGTATTGCGCTAATATATCACATAATTCTGATAAACTTCGTCTTCTCATTGCATTATCGAAATTTATCAAAGGGACTAATTGTTTTAAATTCTCACTTCTCAATAGTAGTGATAAAAATGAAGTAAATATGAATAAGATGACTTTCTTCTTTAAGAGCTTCAAATTAATTGTATACAAGACTTCATTATCTCAAACGATTATTATTTTAAATTCATTTAGTATTGTTTGTTTGAATCTTCCCATTGATGTTTTAGGACTGCAACTGGTCAGTCTCTGATTGGCATATGTGCATACTGTGCGTATTGCCTCGACATATCCTTAATTCACAAGCATGGTAAGCAGAGATGGATAGTGGCTAGCAGTGGAATCTAGGACGCGCGTTTCGTCCTACTTGGGACTCATCAGCTGGATGTACCTGCATCTCAGAGTTGATGTTCACTCTGGAACTCGAACCCAGTACCCTCGCTTCAAACGCCACTCGGCCACTGAGTCCTGATAACCACTTGCTTGTGCGATGGGGTGAAGTTTAAATTCATTTAGTATTGTTTGTTTGAATCTTCCCATAGATTATTATTTTATTTTATAACAGTCTTCAATCAACCTTTATTTACGATAGGCCAAATATTAAGAAATTGTCATTTTTTTCGTTTATTTCTTGTATATGTTAATTGATCATACTTAAGGACACTCACAACTATGTTGCACAATTAGTCTTCATACAATACTTGTAAATAAATATGTTTAGTTTCAAGAAGAGTTTCTTAAGTCTCAATGACAAGCTTCAATGAATGATTTTCAAACAGACTGAAAGCGCAATATATATATCGTTTATAGGAATGGTTGTTCTCGTAATATCCTAAGTTAAAACTGTAAACTATTGGATTCTGACTCAGTGACCTGGATTCAAGTGAGTACGAGGCATGAAGTTTGTGGTTTCGTTTACTGTCTAGTTTATGGATGCTTATTGTTGAGGAGTCAGTCCCAAAACTAAAATTGAACAAGTGTTCATAGCTCTTTGTTTATGTAATGGTTCACCAGCTGATATCAGTTTGTGATGAAGATCATATTAAAAATTGACAGGAGTTATTGTTTGTCACAGTAAGTTATTTTTGGTTATTTGGTAGCCGTTTATTCCTGAAACAATTCTATTGACTTACAGATTTTTAGGATATTGTTTAATAATGGTTATTTCGATCAAATGTTTTTATTCCAACTTGTTCTTTTTTGCGCTTAAGAGATTTAGCCTTGTACACTTTGGATGCATTAGGTGTCAGTCGATGTCCTCCTGGAACTTTAAATTGTACAGAAGGTTGTATGGACCTAGAATGTGCTGAACAACGTAATCTAACTGTATTTAATGGTACACCTCCAGAAGTAGTTCCTCATTTCGCAGATGTCGCACGTGAATGTAAGTTACTCTGTTGACCAAAACTACACTATATCTGTCCTTTTATTTCTATTCTGGATGGATAAAGTTTGTTATCGTTTTGTTGTAGAGGAGATATGATACAATGGCTTAAATGCATAGTATTATACTCTTTTATTGTGATATGAGTTACAGTTTAGCCACTATATACATTTTTCTAAACTTCTGGACAATTAAGTTAAAACACGAAACGAAGTCTGAATGGGAAACTATACTGATGAATACTGAACGATTGTACCTGGAATTAGTGTTTTCTGAAAATGGAAGAGTTTATCTTCGACAGAAACGTTGGGATGACATTAGCTAGTTGAATAGTTATTATAGTTATTTTATGCTTGTATCTGCCTTGGTATCAAAACGCGAAACATCATATGATTTATTTAGTTCTCTTGGTTTGTCATAATACTGAACCCTTGTTCATTTCTATTTTATTTTGCGAGTAATAAGTTTAGCGTACTTCCTAGTATATGAACTCATAGTAAATTATTAATTTCCATTTCCATTTATTATTGAAGAGCATGATTGCGATCTAGTCTTTTCGGCTTCTGGTTGATTTGTTTGGTTTATTGATTTTCAAATGTGATCGTTTTGATTACGTATTGGAAGTGAATCTCTGTGTGATAATAAAGCTGGAATTAATATTTTGTGATGAATAATTAATTAATTTTTTTATATCAACATTAAGTTCTTAAGATGTAAAGTTAATCGACTTTCAAAGAACTATTATAACTAATATTCTTATCGGTATTAGTAGGTTATCGTATTCGATATTAACTTGTATTCAGTTATTCTGTGAAATCTATCTCTGAAATATCCGTCAAATAGTTGCCGATGTTGTATTTTTCTCATATTTGTATGCTCCATTAATTTCTTTTTTCAAGTTGTATATCTGCAAAATACCATGATGTCGTTTCTAGTAATTAAGGCTCTAGCTACCGCTACAATGTTTGTTGAAGGTGCTTGGTTTCGATGGTCAATGATGGACAATATTGTTTTTACTTTACCATTATCCGATTTTTGAAATCACTTCGAGGAACTGTTGTTTGGTGATTTAGAGAAATCTACAAGAGCCGCTCGGTTATGGCTTTTCAATACAATTACTTTGTTTCACTATCTATTGAGAAATGTAAAAAGTCATGCTTTCTCACAAACTGGAACTATCATCAGTCACCTGAACAGTGAAAACAAATGATTTGCGTGATTTAGGTTTCTCTGTTAATTGCTTACTTATTCGCAAAAATTTTATAGTTTTATCGTGTGATTTGAATAGACTAGTTCAATTAAGGGATAGTTTTCGCTACAAATTGATATTAGTTGGATAAAACTGGAAAATACCAAAATGTCTTCGTTCTATTTTGCTATTGCTTGGATGACCTTGAATGACAGGGCTCAAAATCGTTTGCAGTGGCGAAAGTGTCCACTCTTTGTGTTCTCCCAAACTCTGGTCTTCTGAATTCTTCATGTCCCTTTCTTTTCTCTCTTTCCAAATTTATTTCACTGGATTATACTCCTTGAATAACATCTTCAAACACTAATCTTTCCGACTACTGCTTATACTTTAACTACCTCTATCACTATGGGATTTGAATGGACAATTGTATCTCTGTGCTAATGTGGTATGGCAACTCGAACTGATGTACGTACGTACAAATTTCTAAGTTGTTGCTGACTGACTGAGTGATCAAGTATGATTATAAGTGGTTAAATTTCAGTTATAAATACACGGCTCGAGAATCATATACACTATCTATCTTTTCAAATGGAAGTAAGTCGGTTTACATTTCAAGCCATCATAACTAAACAACAAACACTTCGTTCATTACACAGATACAAAAAAGAACACTATTGATAATTAACGAAATTGTTGATGTGTAATTCCTTTTAAATTCGATACAGTTTTCTTGTTTAAAGACAAACGAACAAATGGTCATTTTCATGTAAGCGAATTACATTATCTATTGATAATGTTATTAATTTATATTGTTTGTGAATACTAAAAATGGATGTGTGTATTAATACCGTCTTGAAAAAAGTCAAATCACGATTTCCATTATTGTATATTTTTTAAACGCTCATGAAACCCGTGTTTCTACAGTTATATATTTGTACAGAGTACATTAATCCTTTATTCAACAATTATAACATTTTCACAAGATTATTTCGTTATACTCAGTTGTTATAATTAAAATTTTGATCAATATAACTGTAATTCTATACATTCATTTACTTTCTCGAAAAATAATTATTTTTGTTTACAGTTCTGTAGTTTTATGTACTATAGTGTTCTTCACAAAACAGTATGAAACATTGAACGCCTCCGATAATCTGTATCAATAGCTTTAATATTGCAATAAGTCGTGAAAGACGTCTCTAACAAATAATCGAAATGTTTCTCTCTCACTGCTTATACTTGGAAATGGGAATCATTGCGATCCCCATAACACAAGGTGATGACATAGACTGATGCGATTAAAAAATTATTAACTCTCCAAAAACGCGCCTTCCACACAAGTCGTCCAAAATCACGTCATCAATAAACCAAATACATTCATTTATACACTGATTTTACACACACTTGATGAATCGTTAGTAAACATCATATAAATGAAAAGATACACAAGGTTACTGTGAAATATATTTGAAATTCATACAGAATGACACGAAGAATATAACTGTCACACTGGGAGGATGTTCACACCTATCATACTGATCAAAGGTGGCACTTAATGATTACGAAACATATCTGAAATATAGACTCATTATTATATTAACTTAATGTTACACTAATAATAAAATCAATGTCGAATAACACACTGAAAATAAACTAACATTTTACTGAATAAAATATCATGATTTGTCACACTGAGTAAGAGCAAAATGTAAACTTTCTTCTATATCCTGACTTATCACCTTCATAAGTTTGTGTCAGTAATTAGCGTACTTTAAGTCCATTTTTATGGATAATTTATTACTGAACCTTATGTTACATTCTGGTTGCTTTCATGTTACCGATCAACAAGTTTCTTGGCTATTCTCAATGAAATGTAATCATCTTTTGTTTGAAAATCCATTTTCTTTCAATAAGTACAAATTTAGAAACTGTAACTCAGTAAAGTCAATGTATGTGAATTTACTAGTCAACATAACTGTTATTGTAATTCATCAGATCACTAGTTATTCTACAGTGTTTACACTGACTATTAAAACAAAATAATATTTTATTTCGCAAAAATATCTATACTACTTGTATATGATGTTTTAAAATTAATTAATTAATTAATTGTTTATTGTTAAATTGTAGCAATCGAAGAAATTCTCTTATCCACTACTTCATTTGATTTTAACCCTTCACAACAAACAAGTCAAATGACTCAATCTCAAGCAATGTTTAATAATGACTTATCAAATGGTATGATTCCACACTCATACAGTTGCCATTCAGAAAATCATGATGTAAATAAGAATAATATTAAACAACGAAATTCACGTAAAAATATATCAAAGCTACAAAGACGATATTCACATATTCCAAAGTTTCATCAACAAACGGAACCTTTAACAAATGGTAATAATGTACACCTGGCATCTTTTAGTATTCGTAAGTTGAATTCTACTTTGTAGATATTTTATTTTTGATATGTAAATGAATCATAGGTCCTCCTGTAGCTCTCCTAGAGCTACTGCCGGTCCGAAGCCCATCCAAAGGAAGATGGTTGGACGTAGAGTCGGTAACCCCATCCCGTAGAAAACAACCTTACTAAAAAAAACATTATTTAGGGATCTGGAATGTCCGGACAATTTAGGAAACCGAGAAAACCAGTCAAATAACAACGGAAATGAGGAGATACAAATTGGCAGTACTCGAAATCGGCGGGACCCATTGGATCCAAGCTGGACAGTAAAGGCTAGATACGGGAGAAATGCTACAGTACTCCAGTCACGAGGACGAAAATGCCCCGCACACTTAGGGAGTTGCTCTAATGCTGTCCAAATAAGCACGAAACGCACTTGTAGGATGGGAATCTCATGGATCCAGGGCCATCAAAGCATCATCCAAAACAAAGAAGGAGAGAATCCTGATGGGAGATCTAAACGTCAAAGTCGGAATGAACATCAACGGTTATGAAGATATCATGGGACTAGATGAACTGAGTGAGAGAAAGGAATGAGAAGGGCAAGAGATTTGGAAATCTATATGCATTCAACAAATTGGTTATAGGCTGCACAATATTTCCACACAAATGCATACACATAGCTAAATGGATCTCACCGGACCACACTACGGAGAACTAGATAGATCATATTTGTATGAATAAAAAATTCCGATGGACAATGGAAGGTGTGAGAACCAAGAGAAGAGCTGACTTAGCTTCAGGTCACCACCAACAGGTGGTTACTAGGATGAAACTGAAGCTAAAGAAGCATTGGACAACTGGGGAAACAGCAGTACAAAGGTTCAATATAGCCTTTCCTTGAGATACCAACAAACTCAATGAATTCAAGATAACTCTCAACAACAGGTTCCAAACTTTACAGGATCTACTGAAAGAAGAAGAAAGCACTATGGAGGATAGTTGGTAAGGGATCAAAGAAGCATTAACTTCAACGTGTCAGGAGGTTCTGTGCCGCAACAAACATCGTCATAAGGAATGAATCTCTATCGAAACCCTGGACAAGATTGAAGAATGGAAGAGCAGGTTGACAACAATCAACAACAATCTAACAAAAGCAGAGAAAGTCAAGGCACAAGCTGGCTACACAGAAGTAAACAAGCAAGTGAATAGAAGCATTAGAGCTGACAAGCAGAAATATGTATAAGATCTAGCAATGACGGCAGCAAAAGCATCAAGGGAAGGAAATATGAAACAACTATATGATATAGTAGACCAGAGAGACCCGTCAAGGACAAAGAAGGAAAGACAATCACAGAGATTCAAGAGCAGAGGAAAAGATGGGCAAGATACTTCGAGGAACTACTGAATAGACCAGCCCCATTGAATCCACCGGACATCGAAGCAACACACACGAACCTTTCTATAGATGTCACTCCATCGACGATCGAAGAAGTCAAGATGGCCATCAGACAAATCAAGAATGGGAAAGCGGCAAGACCTGACAATATACCAGCTGAAGCTCGGAAGTCAGATATAGAAGTAACTGCAAACATGCCTCACATTCTATTAAGGTAGATTTGAAAGGAAGAAGTGCATATGGACTGGTCAGAAGGATATCTCATCAAGATACAAAAGAAAGGAGATCTGAGCAAATGTGAGAACTACAGAGCCATTGTGAAGACCTCGACATCTGAGGGGAAGCACATAATACAATACAATACAGGTTGGATGCAACTAGACTATTTGGACTACGCAGATGACCTATCTCTTCTATCCCATACATAGCAATGTATGTAGATGGAGACAATTAGTGTAGCAGCAGAGTCTGAATCAGTAGGCCTCAATATACACAAAGGAAGAAGCAAGAGCCTCAAACACAACACGGAGAACACCAACCCAGTCATACTTGATGGGTAAACTCTGGAAGATGTGGAAACATTCACGTATATGGTAAGCATCATCGATGAACAAGGAGGATCCGATGCAGACGTAAATGCAAGAATCGGCAAAGTAAGGACAGCATTGCCACAGTTGAACAATATATGGAACTCAAAACAACTCTCAACCAATATCAAAGTTAGAATCTTCAATACGAATGTTAAGACAGTTCTACTGTACGGAGCTGAAACTTGGAGAACTGACACAACCATCATCAACAAGGTACAAGTATTTATAAACAATTGTCTACGTAAGATACTGAATGTCTGTTGACTGGATTCCATCAGCAACAGCCTACTGTGGGAGAGAACAAACCAAGTTGCAGTTGAAGAGGAAATTAGGAGAAGAAGATGGAAGTGGATGGGATATAAATTGCGGTAGTGATCAAACTGCATTACGAAGCAAACGCTTTCTTGGAATCGTGAAGGGGAATGAGAGAGAGAGAGAGAGAGTAGATCAAAGAACATGCTGCGTCGGGAATCGAAAGCAGACATGAAAAGTATGAATAGTATATACATATATATATATTCGTAACGACCAATTCAATCCTCATCAAAGCTTTTGACCAATAAGGAAGAGTTATATAATTTGACATAAGTTTAATCAGATGTTAAATTTTTTTCTTATTTGTTATGTGTTGTTATCTCGTAAATATAGAATTCACCAGTGTTTCCTCTTCTATATAAAAATTTGTCCTGAAGTTTCTTATTGTTCACTGACTGAAAGGTGGGCAAACTACCTCCCTGCAAATAATCAACACTATCGATTATTCGAACACCATTCCTAGAGGGCTGGTTAGTTGGATTTTAAGAGTTTCATGTTCTAATGAGGTATTTTTAAAACTGGAAACCATTTTCAAAACGTTATTTAGCAGGTAGTATATGTATACCATCTATTATGTTTGGCGATTTAAAAGCTGTTCCACTTTTTTTCCTATTGAAAATAACTTCAATGTGTAGATAGAAATCAAAACAGAAGAGTCTCACTAATTGGCTTCATGTTTTTCTCTAATATCACGTTTATTTGTTTTTTTATTGATTGTTTATTTATTTTGACAAATTGTGTAGGTAGTTTTGACCTCAACCTTGTTTTTCACAGTTAGTTTATTTGTTTGCAGTTTTTCGTCTAATTAAGCCTACTTGGTCCCATAATTTCAACACTAATATTGATTGTTTGCTGTCATTGTTTTCCCCCATGTACTCTGACTTTTTAAAGATAACTTCGCCGACAACTGTTTTTTGCACTGGACCAACTTTTGCAATTTTGATAGGAAACTGTCTCAAATCCGAACTATTGATTACAGAAGGATATTATTTTAGCAATTTTAAAGTTCCCATAGAGTATTTGATACCGAACATCTCAAATCAAAAGATCGCTGTCGATATCTTCTTCAAGAGGCTCTACTGTTATGCATCTAAATTATTATTATTACTATTTTGTTACACTTGACAAAATTATAAAGTTGAATTAATCCATGTTCTAAATTGAAAATCTATTTAGTCTGAAATATTACAAAATACTTAATAGAAGAAAGTCGCTAGAAATGCTAAGAAGTGATCATACATAACTTTTAAGACAATTATATCCATTCGTGTAATCAGTTGTGATCAGTAGATTAAAATCCTATGTAGAAACAAGTTAATAAAAAGTAGGAATTACTGTACTGCGGTTGTGATTACAATAGTAATAATAACAATATTACTATCATCAAAGATAGTAATTATTATTAATAAAGAATATCATGTAGAATAGGATGAATGTGTAGTCAAGGTTAAGTAAAAAAGTACCATTAAAGCAATTAGTCCCTTTAATAAATTTCGATAGTGCAATAAGAAGACGAAGATTATCAAAACTATATGATATATTAGCGCAATACATTTCGAACAATCTGATCACACATATACATGTTAAGAACATTTATATATAAAAATAAAAGGTCAACTAGACTGGAAATGGGGGGTAAGAATAGACAAGAATAATAATAATAAAAATAATGTGAAAACAATTTGACACCTAATCACTCTGGATAGTAAGCTAATATTACCAGGGTAGGTTTAAGGAGAGAACAAACTGCTTTTGAATACACAAAGGGGGTTTGAATTGTAGTATGGCTAAGGCTTCAATAAACCTTAGTACATGTCCTTTTACACTTTTATACAACACCACAAAAGCCGAGTTTAAATCAATCTTATCTATTTTGATTATGTTTGGCAATAGATGATGAATGTTTATCCTCTGCTCTTATCGGGCCATTTGATTCCATTTGTTTCTGCAACCATTTTGGTACATGTTCACACACCCTAATTTTCAGATCACGATTGCTCCTCCCTATGTATTAGTGATCACACACACATTTAAATAGGTAAACGCAGTGGGATGTGACACAATCATTTTCATATCTTTTGGGTTTTAAATGAATCATGGACCTCTTTCTTTGATAATGACCTTCGCTGCACAATACGTTTTGTTGATGACTGATTTAGGCCTTTGTTTCAATAAAAAGCTATTTGTATCACCTCTGATGGTAAGGTGATGTAGATAGGCTTTTTTTCCACCAAGGCCACAGCAGGTCTCAATGTACCATGAACTTTCTATCTATTTATAAGTTTAAGTGGATAACCATTTCCCATTAATGTTTTGTTTAACAGCTTAACATCGTCATCAATAGCGTCGTTTGTGCTAATACGATCAAGCCTCCTAAATAGGCACCTTATCAAACCCCTTTTATATTGTACAGGGCAATATCTATAATAACTAAGGTATTGGCCTGTCCACTTTGGTTTTCCAAAGATTCATCGTTTGATTGAGCCATCTTCTCGTCTACTTATAAGTATATCCGGGAAGGGAAGCTGGTCGTTCTTCTCCTCTTCGCATGAGAGACTGATGTGGTTTTAAATAATGTTAACTTTATTCAATAAACAGTTCATATCATCCTTCCTTTCACAGACAACTAAGATATCGTCCACATATCTCTTATAAAGTGACGCGTTTTCGATTAGGTCTTCACATTATTATTATTATTATTATCATTATTATTATTATTATTATCCTCGTCTCCTCTTACCCCCTATTTCCAGTCTAGTTGACCTTTTATATATATATATACATATGTTCTTAACAAGTATATGTGTGATCAGATTGTTCGGAATGTACTGCGCTTATATATCACGTAGTTCTAATGATCTTCGTCTTTTTTAAACTTTCAACAAAATATCTTGCAAGGGAGTGAGACAAGGGGATGAGACAAAACTAGATCTAGGAATAAAACGCCCCGTATGTGGGCCAATGTATCTTTTTTGTATACATTAATTGGATTTCTTTGGATGGAAGTCAATCGATTTGGCAATACAGTTTAATCTTACACTTTAGTAAATTACTACGAATTTGATACAGAATTAAGAAGGTATCTTTGATTTAGTGAAAATCATATTTGAATTAGTTTCAGCGATTGAACTTTAAATAATCCCAACGTTTCGTTCAACAAATTTGTCTGGACCTCTTCAGGACAACAATCAAATCAAATATACACTAATTGCTTCTCTAATCATATTCAGACGTTAACTTCAGTAAGATAACATGAGTCATTTAAATGCTAATCATGTGAAAAGTCCACAATGTAAAAATAAATGAATTCATGACTGTGTGTGCATATATGTGCAACTTTAGGTTATTAATGAGTTAATATTAGATGCTAATTTGTTTGTTAAAAATAAAAATAAAAGTACAAATTGAAAGTGACTTTGAAACGTCTGTGTCAATGGAAATTATAACTTGTACTTGGTTAAATTCACTTGGTATTGTTTACTTGAATCTTCCCATTGGTGGTTAGGACTGCGATTGATCGGTCTCTTATTGGCATATGTGCATACTGTGCGTATTGCCTCTATATAGCCTTAATTCACAAGCATTATAAGCAAAGATGAATAATGGCTAGTAGTGGAATCCAGGATGAGCGTTTCCTCCTATTTGGGACTCGTCAGCTGGGTTTAGCTGCATCTCAGAGTTAATGTTCATTCTGGGACTCGAACCTTGTATCGTTCGCTTCAAACGCCATCGCGTTATCCACTTAGCTACCGAGCGCTGATAGCCACATGCACATATACCAATAAGTGACTGATCAGTTACAGTCCTAAACATCAATGAGAATATTCAAGTAAACTATAGCAAGTGAATTTAAACTTCATCCCATCGCACAAACAAGTGGCTATCAGGATTCAGTAGGTAAGTGGATAACGTGGTGGCGTTTGAAGCGAACGATACTGGGTTGGAGTCCCAGAATGAACATGAACTCTGAGATGCATGTACACTCAGCTAACGAGTCCATAATAGGACGAAACGCTCATTCTGGATTCCACTGCTAGCTACTATCCATCTTTGCTTATTATACTTGATTAGTTCATATGAACTTTCGGTCACAAACGTGATAGTTTATTGGTCTTTTCGATAATTTAATACTTTTGCAATTATATATATATTGACGTTTCTTGTAGTCCAGGCATATATATATATATATATATATATATATATATAGTTTAAATCCAAACTATTCATCTGTATGAAACCACATATTATTTGCACACTATTATGTTTAATAAAAAGTATCTTGGTAAACTATCTTAAATGTCGCTGACAGTATGCACATAGGTTTCTAGCTAAATTGTATCATTCTGATTTGTTATTAAAGTTTAGGTAAATAATTAAATGAAATTATTTAATAAACTTCACATCACAAACTTTTTGGTTAGGAAAAACTCAGAAGTACTGAACGGTTGTTTTGTCCCAGTACAAGATTCCTCAGCAGCATTTATGAACGATTGTATATTCATGGTGTTGAGTGAGCGAATGTAAAATGAAGTAACAGATTTCATCAATACTAGTAATACTGTAGTGAATGAAGAACAATTTATTGCTTAGTTCAAAATTACAAAGTGTTTTTGTGAATTACGAAAACTCTACATTAAATACTTCATTTGCACATCTTCCATCAGTTTCCTTTTGCATCCTTTATAATTCTCATAGTGCTCAATTCCTTTATGTTTCTTTGCCTGTTCAGTTCATTCTTCTAAACCTCCTTTTGACAGGCATTCCACTTCTAATCCGTGTTACATACTACTAATATCCGTCAACATAAGTAGCACACACCACAATACCACTACTACTGGTACAGAACATAAATATAATTTCACAATTTAGCAAATTGTTAAAGCTAGACATCGACATCATTGGATTCTGGCTCAGCAGTCTAAAAGTCAGGCGTTCGTGCGTGAGAACAAGGACCCATGGTTCGATTCCTAGATGCAGAGTCATAAATATGTACCGCTGAGGAGTCTCATCCTAGCACAAAACATCTGTCCTATGCCTTCAGGTTTTCAACTGTTGTTTAACGAAGATCAGTTCGTGATCTGAACCATTAAAATTTATCACGTAGTTTAAAGAAAATCTAATGCAAAAAAAAGTGAATGAAACCCAGCGCACTCTAGAATTAATAATTCGAGATTAAATTTCCGAAACTCAAATAATTACTTGTTCACTGAAACTGTTTGGCAAACTATTCATGAATCATTCATCATATATTAACCTATAGAATAATAAAGTTCATGTTTTTCCGTCCATTGACTACAAACATCCAATATCAAAACAGATCACAAAACATAATATCGCTCCTTTTATAATATTTATCACATTAATAATCATCTAAAATCGACGTAACTCATATAAGTTAAAGATCATTGGTTACACTTCAGTGACTGATTTTTTTATCCCACAGAGTTTAAATTACATTCTCACCGTATTTTTGTTTATTAATAATTTAATTAATTATAAATTAAAACAAAACACATTCAGGCATCATCTATTTTAAAAAAAACTTTCAGATATATGTTATTTCCAATTGTTGATAGATTAGCATACCAAATTTCATATTTTCATTCTCCCGGTATGTGGTATTGTGTTTTTATCGTTATGGTTGTTACATCTTTATTTAATCTTTTTAAAAAAATTTTAGCCTCCGACTCAGAAGTTGAACTCACATCGAATTCACATTCAACTGAACAATTAAATTACACTAAATTTACTGATGTAACAAATAATTCACAACAAGTAAGTTATAATAAAGTTGAATTTATTGTATATATATAACATAAAAGTCATTTAAATGAAGAGTATCTTCCTAAATTAACTGTAAGCATCTTACTGCAATAATTCAATTTTATTTTACATATTATTTATGCACATCCCTTAGAATAAAGTGTTTTAACATTCAAAAGAACATTTATTATTGTTTAATAGCTGATGATTTATTCTACTTCGGAACTTGTGGACTAATGTTAAACGTAATCATTGCGACATTTTTATTTTCATTTTAGTTTTATCTTTCCATGAAAGTAAATAGTAATTATGTGTTCATTAGTGACTAACTTCAACATCCCGTTTCGGTAGTTCTGTAGTGTGGTCTACTTATATCCATATAAGTAGTATATGGCGATGGTCAGACATAGAATGTATTTTGGCAGAAGACCGATAAGGATAGAACTGAAATGAAGCGCAATCGGTAGGAAAATGCATGAACAACGGAATTAGAGAAGATGAACTGATATTTTCAGAAGGAACAGTGAATATTGAGACAATTGGTTGTTAATTTGCAAATTAACTGTTCATTGTATGGTTATCAGAATTTAGTGAGATAATCTGTAATTTGTGTCTAAATATATTCGATTGTCCCCAACTAGTGTTCTCGTTCACCACAGTTCTAGTGAGAAGCTGTGAGCAGTAGGATTCGACCATATCGAGTGTAAAAAACAGTTATCCATCGTACATAATGGAAAATGGTCTTTCAACATCGTAGATTGATTGAAACCAGATATGTACACTAATGAATTGAAACTTAGAGGTCTAAATGTTAGGCGTTTCCTCTCGAGACCCATGGTCTTAGGTTCGACTTCTTGTAGTGGAGTCGCTTATTAACCTTGACTGCTTTTATGTGGGCGTATTTGTGTGCATTGCTTACACTACCCATCATATGTCTGTAGCTTATTTCTGTCTGACTGTAAATATTTAGTCACTCTCGATCAGATCGAGTTGTCTCATTTGGTTTCTCCACTCCGCCCCACCTTGCTTTGCCGTTTTTCATTCTTAATGTCTTCCTGGAAAGAAGAATGTTTGAAATAAATTCAATCAACTCGACCCATTTTGGCTTCTTATTACCGCCGTCACACAAACAGGGTTATCCTGGGTAATATACGGAGTTGAATGGAAGATTTGTGTCTATAACATATTCATACATTCATCGAAATTGGAGTCAGTTCATCGGACCACGAAAAATTCAACAGTCTTTAAATCCTGTGTTTTGATTTTTGATTTGAATTCTAGTCATAATATAACTATTTGTGATTTTCGTTTTTTTACTTTTGCAAATTTACCAAATTTTAAGGACCGAATTAATAAGTTTGATCACCTTACGGAGTATATATAATTTTATCTTTCATTATTTTTTTCAATACCATCATCATCTTACTATTAAACATAAAATTACTTTGTTCTATATAATTAAGTAACTTTCAATTCCCTACTGTACTGGTTATTATATATTACTACTCACTAGTATGAAAAATATTATTTTTGTCTGTGATTAGCTACATTTATCTGTTTTTCGGGCTTAATTTTCTATTGATGACTAGTTATTACAATTCCCGTCGTTACATTCACTCCTCAATATTTCATCCTAACAGGAAAGTCGCCTAAAAAAGCAACATATTGCATAGAGATAAAATAGCATACAATGATTTTGGAGCTGGGAATTAAACTCTACACTTCGTATATATCGATGTTCAATAACATTCATGTGTTATCTACAAATAGTTAATTTATTTCGCTTATTTGATGTACTAGAAGAAATCGGAAATAGATCGATCCTAAAATTAAAACTTGTTTTACTCGTGTAAAATTTTCCGCTTACAAAATCAAATATATTTTTTAATAATTTTATCCAATTCATGATAAGTAAAAATTCTGTTCTTTCAGATAGATTAAATCGGTTTTGTTAAGTACATCAAAGATAATTGTCGGAAGTTATGATTGAAACCGTTCACTCATGTTGCATAAAGAAGAAAAAAACGGCAGAATTTCTTTGTTAAAATTTTGATTATGTTCTCAGACAGTCAACACAAAGATCCCTTCCACATATTTGTCCCTGATTGTTTTGCGTTACTATTTATCTTACTAAGTAAATTAAACGTCTGACTAAGTTATTATTTAGTATTAATCAATGCAATATCAGATTTAAATTTTTGTATATTATAACAGAATTTCGAATAGTCTTCTACAATCTCAGTTTCTGTGGGGTTATCCTTACACGCTGAAATAATAGCCAGTAATGTCATGCTCTGATTCTAAAAATAACTTTTAAACTCAATAATCCCTGATATTATTATCCATAATGTCAATGAAATCCTCGTGATTTGATCATCTAGCTCAAAAAACTCGAGAACGCTGAAAAGTATCCACGTTAACAGGAAATCTTCTGCATCATTTCAGACTCCTATGTATTAGACGTTCTTGTAGTATTGTTTTTTGGGGATTTAGTTTCCATTATTGTTAACCAAGGTTATTGGATCCACGCTACACTTTCACAAAAAATTGGAGCTTGACATTGTAAGATCTATGAGCATATTCCTTGGTTGTCGAGTTTTGTCAACAAACGTTAAGTTCTTACTTTTAACTATAACCGTAATTTTTCACATTTGAATCTTCGTATAACCTGTGCACTTTTCTGACTGGTTGTTACCACTTTGGTTGTTAATTTTTTGCGTGCTTGAAGATTATGTTTTTGTCACTGTTTGTACAGAGATCTGTTCCAAATTTTCCTTGGTAAATATCAAGTTTCTTCTGTACTAATGCTGCTTTCTTTCTGGATTCTATGTTTGGAGATTATTATTAGTGTTCTGTAACCAGTTTCTGTAACATCGAGTTTACGTACTGGAAATAATTTTTGTTGTTCATAAACAGCGATCGCCGTACGCTCAACTGAGATCTTATCGTAGTTGTTTATCAAATGTTAACAACTTTTCATTGATAATTATAGATTTTTAAACCATTAAGTCATATACAACGTAGAGTATGACATATATGTACGTCAGTTCAGCAAGGTGGAATTTTCAAAGCGAATCCCATAGCAGCTGTTAACTGCTAGTGGAACACAAATCATTTTGAACCATCAGTCACACTAAAGTTTACTTGTCATTCAGGTTGTTGTAATCTTCAGTGACACAGAAAGTGGAGTTAAGATAAGTACTTGAATTGAAAGAGGAATATATATATATATTTATGTGCACGATGTTTTCAAGATGGGAAGTCAATATCTTTGAGGATATTGTAACAGTTTTTGAATACTGTCACGTAAAAAACCAACTAAGGATTTGGGCTCTCTTTAACCTCCCTGGGAAATTTAATGGACTGATGTTCAAAGACTGTAAATATCTTTATAACACTTGTATAACGTCGTTTGAATAACTATTTGCAAGTAAGTAATAATTCATCCTTAGTGTTAGCATATTTACATCCCATTAGTAAATTAAAACACTAACTCCTTGTTATTGGCCAGTGTGATCATTACTTTCGGGGAGTTCTCATGAGAAACCGTAGCCGGTTGAGGTCATCCATGTCGATACCGAAACAGTGGTTACCATTTTCATTTTATGATCGTTGTGCTAAATTGGGGATTAATTGATGTTGAAAGTACAAATCATTGGATTTCAACCGCGTGACTCAAATGTTTAGTTTTTGCTTTGGGATTTGAAGGTTCTGAGTTCGTTCACTCGAAATTTCGTGGGTGAATAATCAGAGATCTCACACTAGAACAAAACACCTGTCCAGCACTCTTTGTCTTTCAATGATACCACAGCTTATGTCAGTTCGTGATAAATATCACTTGATATAACTATTATTTTTTGTTTAGTCATAGTGTGTTGATCATTTTTTTCGTTTGTTCCTTAAATCCATTATTTCTTTGTTATTTTATCTTTAATTTGTATCTTTAATGTAAGTAACCTAATGTACTTCTTAATAAATATAAAAACACTTAGATACGTAGTTGCATACTAGGATATCAGACATTATTTCACTTTATATTCATTTATTCGAATGACATTAATAACTCATCATACTCCCGGTTCTCATTCAAGTTAATATCAGGTATTTACTTGAGTAGTAATCAGATATATATCACACTTAACTCATTTTAATAATTTATTCCATATTCACAATCACATCGATTGGCTTACTCTCTTGCTTTGAAATTATATGCCTCGAGTTGGTATACCCCATTTTTTTCTCTTTAAATACCATATCTATCACTGTTAGAATGTCCTAATGAACAGATCGTAAAGTGTTTACACTCTTTTTTACTGTCCACTTACTTTCTTCCTTTTACAATACCACTATGTGATAATGGTGGGAAGCATTAGTATGTGACTTAGTACGTCAAAAAGTTTACTGTTATACCCCTAATCACTAGTTCAAGCCTGTCTTTATCTGGTTTGTTTAAATTAGCTGAATGGTGTCATCAGTCCTTAACTAATAAATGTCACTTATAGTTCAAAATGAGAAAAACTATACATGATCATTTGATTGTATTTTATACTGATCGATTTGTGTTTCCCTTTGTATGCTTGTAACATCACTTTGCTACAATAGGTTTCTCATATTTAAAATTTTCACCTTTTTTTATTTTAACCATTGAACATTTAGTCATCTGGCGATACAAATCCCAAGAAAGTACATTTACCACCAGAGGTAACATTTAATTTCAAGCCCACAAAATGTGTTTGTGATCGTTCAGTATTCGTTAAACATAATGGAATACCTATGGATTTAGACACATCATCAATGACAACAACAACAAATTGCACTACTGCTAGTACTTTGGACACTATCCCTACAAACCCTGATATTGTTGATATATCTAAAAATAAAGATTTTGACAAATTCATCAATCATAATCGACTATCTGACTTAAATACAGATGATGATGATCATAATAATTGTAATTTTACCGGTAATCAACATCGTGTCAAAAAACCCAAAAAATGGAAAATTGGACCTAATGGTCTTCGTGTTCTATCGCTTGATGGTGGTGGTATGCGTGGACTAGTTATCGTACAATTACTTCGTGCTTTAGAAATAGCATCTGGAAAGAAAATTACAGAATTATTTGATTGGATCATTGGTAATATTTTTCATCAATAATATTTGTTTATGTATGTCTTATTGATCATGATTATTATTGATTCCTGAGGGTCATTTTAAACGAATGTTTCAGATATAGTCAACTTAGTGTATGGCCAAAGTTGCTATCTCACATCAGCACAACAAGATTAATGGGAGAGAAGCTTGAATAATTTTGTAGCAATCATAATAGGAAAGATCAAATATTGAAAATATGGTCCTAAAATAATACTGTAAAAGGATACTATAATTCAAGATCTAGAGGAAAATAGAGAGTGAATCCGTTTAAATCAATGTGATCGATTCTGAGCCACTACACCCAACGTCTCCATCCACTGATCATAATAATCTAATGGATCATGAACTCTTACGTGCCTCAGCTCAATTTTTAATGTCTTATGGACTGATGTAATTTTTCGGATTAACCATTCCCAATTTATTCCTACTCCAACCAACAGTTCACATTAAAACACGGAAATATAGAGTTGATTATAGAAGTTATCAATAATCTAGTGGCAAATATAGTATTTCATCTTTTTCTATGAATTTAGAATGTGTAACAAACTGAACCGTAGTACAGTAGTGTTACTTTTTGCCAATTTTTATAGTTATTTCCAGTTAGTTTTTATTTGCTTTTTTGTTGTTGTTGTTGTCTAGATCACCAAAAGTCAAGGTATTTTCTTATAAGAATTAGTATATAACATACTTTTTAGTTTACACTTTTCACATTTAAGGTTTTCTCTGCTTCATTGAGTAATTAATCACGATTCGGTAAAGTGAAACACTAACACATTAGTATAGAAAAATGTGGTTAAAATTCAGCAGGTCAATTTTATTTGGATAATCTATTATTCCGTGAAGAACATATCTCTAAAAAAAAAGAACGCGGACGTTTTTATAAAATCTGTTTACATCATTAAATAGGTTATTATTTAAACAACATTTTACAACTAAACAATTTTAATTGTTGTTTTCCAAAGTACATTCTTATTCATCTTATGATTTATGTTTAATAATAATAATAATGATAGTCGCCATAGTGAACTTTTATCATTGAAACGTGTTGTTTTCGTTTCATTTTCATGTGTTTACTGTTTAACATGCTTTTATTAATACTAACTGCTCACTTAATGATAATCAATATGTCACTGAATGACGCGAATTTCCATTCTACGGAGAGCAACATTCCATACAGGATTGTGAAAGTGTATGCCTTATTAATGAATGTTTACTACCACAAATATAGATTAAAGCTTTCTTACCGATTACTTCTAACCAACTAACAACATTTGGTGTCATTTACGTAAATAAATAAAGTATTATTTCCCTACATTACTACAGAATGCATACTAAATTTACAGGCATGATTTGGTTGATACATAAAGTAATGTTACATGTAAAGCGCAGAGATACATAGTTATGTTGTCTGAAATGATGTAGTTCATTAATAGTTTCGGGATATTCTTCCCAAGGAGGAAACAGAGTGAAACCATTAATTCTTAGTGGGTGTTGGGGATGCTAGCTCTTCAGAAATCACTTGGTGAACGTCTTATTTTTGTAATTTTATTTTGAAAATTCGAACTTCTAGTTTTCGCGCCAAAAACACCCATTTTTACCTTCAGATTGTATTTCCCACTTGAAAGGAATCTAAATATCATTGGTTCGTTGTCTCTTAATATGCTATTTTGTGATGTTTCCTAAAGACATTTTTATGGTGTATATATACGCTTGAGCTATGTGCTTGTTGTTGTTCGTGCTTCTGGCTGCTTGTGAAACATACTTCCCCTCATCTGAACCTAGACTTCTCCCTCTAGTTAACAGGGCTAGGACTCATTGGAATAGTTTAACTGTCTTATCGTTGCATCACTGATCCTTCATTCCGTTCGCTGATTTTTAGATTATCCCATAATCTCTTCAAACATATCAGTAGGGGGACTAAGATTATCTCCAGTGCCATTAAAGAGTAATTGCAACAATCTGGAACTAAAGAAAAAAAGCGCAGAATAATAGCAATAAAAATTACTGTTACATGTTTGCCGTTATAGGGTTGCTAAGTAGCTTTATGACTTACTGATTTAGATATATATTCAGTTAATTAGATTAACCGGTGATAGAGTAGGTGTAAAATATTTGCAAGAAGGTAAGCTTAGTAAGTATGCCCAGTAAAAACAGTGTTCAGACTTTTAATGTCTTTATAATTTCTTTTGTAGAATGAGCTATGTAAACAGGCGTATTTTTAAGGGAGTTTCGGAGAGGAAGAGGTGACCATAAATTTCTCGAACAAATGTTGGTAGTGATGTTAGATTGGCGGCAAACTATTCCAGAGTCTTGAAAATTTACTTGTAAAGTCATTGATACGGAGAGAAGACTTAGAATGAAACATTTTCACTTTCAATGTATAGTTACAAATGCTGAAATTGCGTGTCTCTACATATTGAATTGCAGCAGTGACTGTAAAAGTTATTTTTTTTAGCATTTTGAAAAAAGATTACATTCGGCCTCCATAAAAAGTCAGTTTCAGGCCTAATGCATCTGGATTTGTAGTTTAAAGTATAATTATTTCAAGGAATGTAAACTGTACATCGTCTCTTCGTAAATTCCAACCTACGTTTATCGTTTTTGTGAACACTTTTCAGAATATAAGGGTGTAGTATTCTACTTGTGATCATACACATTTTGTACATTAAAATACGTAAGTCATTGTTGTAAAGTTGTTATGTAGTATGTAATCCAAAATTCGTTACGACTTGTTTTGTGTGTGTTTGTCACTTTATTTTTACTTATTTATGTTATTTATCTTATAGGTACCTCAACTGGTGCAGCGATATCATTATTCATAATATCTGGCAAATGTTTACATTGTTGTCGTACATTACTATTTCGATTTAAAGATCTTATCTTCTGTGGTAAACGACCATATCCACCGGAACCATTAGAAATGTTAATGCGTGATGAATTCGGTGATAATACTGTGATGACTGATTTAAAAACAATCAGGTAGTAAATATAATGTGCTTTTATCGGTTTAATTTATTATATTGACTGTTTAAAAAGAAACATATTTTAGCAAAGATTGATAGGAATGAACACTGGATCAGAATAAAAGTAGTGTATAGACTAGTGAATAGATTCAGTACAAGACTATTACATTGGTCAGAAGTAAAAGATTAATAACTATTTTTATGACCTTTATTTCATTCATTTGTTAACTAACAAGTAAACCACTCATAGACTGTTTTAATTTAACGGAGTTTTTTTGCGTATAAAAATAGTCACTTTGATTTCATAATAAATATTCGCATATACTTAGCCACTTAATAAGTGCTTCTTTTACTTGAAAATAAATCTATACGAACAATTTAATTGTTGTTTCTGTAATTGGTACATTCATTTATAAATTATAAGATTAATTTATATTTAGTTAATACTATTTTAGACTTTTGGAATACTAGTTACTTTATATATGATCTTGGCTAGAACTTCCATCATTCAGATCAAACACAATACTGTTTAGTTATTTGGACATATTCCAGTTGGGTATGTCTTGGAACTCTCCGGTCAGTTAGCTGAATAATACAACTACTATTCTGTCTGTTCACACATTCACTTTGCTTGATTATAATTTACCAATAGGCTCTAAATTTGATTTCGTGTGAGATTGTCTATTCATCTTGGTGAGGAGATGTACTCTCGAATGTGATAGATAATTAACACTAGTTTCATATCTAGTTGTAGTCGTTCTATAATGACAATTAATTTTGATTTGATTAGATCTTTGACAGAACTATTCTGTTCATTTAAGAATTCTATGTAAACAGTTAATTCCCTTGAGACTCGTTTAGTTGCTCAAAAATAATACAAGTTCAGTTTATCTAGTCGTGAAATAAGTATAAAAGAGATTTCATGATGCAGTCAACCATTGTGGATACGAATAAATTGTTATCTATGGATTAGATGAACTGTTAAAGCTGCGTATTAGTAATTACAGCAAGGACAGTTTGTAAATCAGTTAACAAAAAGTGTAATCAAACAATAGTCATATTGAAATTTGATGTAATTGTTTTAAATTTACAATTTTTTAGAGAATTGAAAGATATGAAATTAAATAAAATTAGTTTATCGGATTTTTTTTTCAACCCCAGATGGGATGTGCAGGGTTGAAATTTGTGTAACGATGTGATTGTATGGGTTTTCGGTATTTAGCCAATTAATAATAAAGCAATACATTCAAATAGGTACATCGATACAAATCTGCTTATCCGTTCAGTCCAAAACTTTCCCCGGTAATCAATCTACTTAGAAGATCTGAGAGAAAAAACAACATACTAATCATCTTTCAATTTACCGATTTTCATATTATTATTAAAATCATTTTAAAATGAAACCATCCATCTTTAACAATTCTAATGAAGTATCCTGGACTGGTACCGTAGTTTCATCTTACTGCCGCGATATAACAGAAGAATTGGAACCCATCTTGAAAACATACAGAGTTAAAGCTTTCTGTCAAACATCAATACTTTTCGGAATGCTTTGGTTTCAGATGAAGAAAAGATATAGCTGACATCCGCATAGAAAATTGGATCTATATATTAAATTGTGTTGACTGTGATCCATTCTGTGTTTGAGAATCTCTTGAAATCTCGACTCATCCCAAGGAACATTTAAGCTTCCAAAGGGGACCAAATAATCTTATAGAGCTGGAAAATTTACAAATTAAATCGGCAATAATGCTACATACTGAAATCAATAACCACGATCTCGATATTAAAAATATCAAAATAATCCATAAAAGTTTATCTCAACTATAAAGGAAGGAGAGTAGTTAAAACATTACGTATGATGCTAGATCCCTTTGCCCTCAACAAAAAAGAAACCTTGACTATGCATCCAACTTGGATTGTTTATCCAAACAACCACATTTAACTCTGTTCATTTCTCACAATTTACACACAATTTTTAACTGTACTCCTTCATATTACAAGTCGCTCATTTTTTGTACCCACCATCATATAAAAATATTATCTGTATGGTGGTGAAGTCTCACACATAATTACCTTTACCAAAACATCTTCATTGTTCTTTTACACTATTCAAACTTGTGTGAATTCAATTCAGTTATTTATGTAGTGTGAAGAAGTGGCTTATAGTAGGTCATGAAACGCTAGAAATTTGAAATTCTGCTCATTGAGATATCACAAATATTTTCACAGCTTAAATCACGAACTGATCTTAGCTAAACTCCCGTTGAAAACCTAAAAATACTGGACGGACGTTTTGTCCTATCATGGAACTCCTCAGCGGTGCCCATCCACAACATGTATACGTTAATTGAACTCAGGATCTTTAGTCTTGGGCATGAACGCCTGAGCCTGCACCAACGATGTTAACGCCTAACTCCAACCAATTCACGATACTGCGCAATCCTCATCCATTGCTTGAGGTGAATAACTGTCTCACACCTGATACCGATTAAACTTCACTAGTCAATGATCATAAATATATTGTTTTATAACTAAAAAGTAAGCTGTTTAATAAGCTAGTAATTTCATAACCTCTCTCTATAGAACTATTTTTCAGTTCGGCGATCAGATATGTCATGAATTTATAATACACTGAAATACGTTACTGTTTGGTTTAATATCTCTTACTAATCTCATTTGGATTTTTTTAGACAAACCAAGCATTAATTTCTCAATAACACAGGTAGCATTGTTTTACGTTAAGTTGTTCTGCATCAAAATAGTTTCTTCAAGTAATTTACATATGTTTATTCATTCTAAAAATATTAGAGTTGCTGTGACCACACTTGTCAGTGATCGATGTCCACCAATATTGCACATGTTCAGAAACTATAAATCTCCCCGTACTCGAATACAACAAATTTTAGAAGCACGTCAATCTGGATTAAAGTCTTCTGTGTATCAACCAACACACAAAAGAAATAATGGATTAGCTCACCATCGATCTATTTCTTCCGTCTCTGAGCTTGATCGTGAAACCCAATCTTCAAAATCATCAACACTTTCAACTTCTCAATCTATTTTAAATTTTTTCTCAAATGCTCAAGGATTGTTAATAGGTAGTGAAACAAGTACCAACCTTTCAACATCTGACACTGAATTAAATAATCCATTTGAAAAAATGCCTTCAGATAACGAACATGTAAGTCTATTTCGTAGTTATAAAAAAGCAAAGAATGGCAAGAATTTTGTTCATTTCAAAATGATAAAGATACATGGTCATGTAGAAATAAATATAATGAAATCGGATTTTAAAACACTGTAAATAATTTTCCTATGAAATATTTTAGTCACTTAAAGGTATTTGGAACGATGACTCAAGTGTTATAACATTTAGCTTTAAACCAGTAGGTCATAGATTCAAATTCCCATTTTATCACCTCCGGTTTAGGAAACTGAGCAATATCCCTAGTATTTCGATAAATAGTGATTAAAAGTTCAGTTCATATAACAGTATTATAAATAGCTATTTCCGTTAATTAATATTATTTGTCTCATGTTCTGTTAGTTTTCTGAAGACTTTTCAGGTTTGAATAGCTATACTTCATTACATCCTAAATTGAATTCTTATGCATACATTTATACTTCATTTAAGAACCAGTTTTTTTCATAAGCATTTAATTTTGATTTAAACGATTTTGAACTCCTTTAACTGATCACTATTGTTGACCAGTTTTATGCTTTATTATCTATTGTCCAGATATTATTACTTATTTGTTGAATAATTTCACAAAACACTAATAATACTTCTTACAGTTTAATACACTTATTACTTTTATTATTATCTAGCCAATTTGGAAAGCTGCTCGGGCTTCAAGCGCTGCACCGACATATTTTAGACCTTGTGGGCGTTTTTTGGATGGTGGATTAATTTCAAATAATCCAACATTAGATGTTTTAACAGAAATTCAAGAATTACAACTTTTACAACGTTTAAAAGTAAGTCATTCATTTAAATATGTGGAATTTTTTATAAATTACAGAATATCAAGTCATACATATGCTGTAATGAGAATATATGACATTACCCGGACAATAACAATTATGACACTGGTCTAATAGCCTGTTAACATAATCCAGTAATGAAAAACAGAAAGAAATTTAAAAAAAGTAGAAGAGCAAGACAAGCTACACATCAATAAGTCTATACTTGTGATACTTCGAATTAAAATTCAAAACAAGAAGTTCAGCGAAGGGATCCCTTTTCAGTGAATTTGTTATCTAGTTGTACAACTTAGTTTGGCCGTCAATCGATTATATATATATATGAATGAAACAGTCTGCTATGATTGAGGCCAGTGAGGACCCGGTTGCGGTGCCAACTCTTTGTGTATATGATTTTTGTTAAAACTAAACTGGACATTAAAGGTATGACGTAACAAGAGCTCTTTCAAGTAGTTAGTCGGAAAGTCTACATTTATGTTATTGAGATCAAGATATTCACGAATGTAGTATATGCTACTTCAAATTTAATAAATATATAAGATCGTGTTACTTGATAATAAATTCGCTTAAAAGAGATCCGTTCACTCAACTTTTTGTTTTCAACGTTTTAAATTGAATTAAAATGTTCAATTAATAGTTATCATACATAGGTTTCTTAATCACTAATTTTGGCTATTTCCTGTTATTTCTTGTGTTGCGTCCGTAATACCCACTGTCTTACTGCTTATACTCGGAAACGGGGAATCATTGCGATCCCCATAACACAAATTGATAACATAAGGACTGGTACGAGTGTAAATTTATTGACTCTCCAAAAACACGTCTTCCACACAATCCATCTAAAATCACCTCATCACTAAACCAAATACATTCATTTATACACTGATTTTACACACACTTGATAAATCGTTAGTAAACATCATATAAATGAAAAGATGCACAAGGTTACTGTAAAACATATATGAAATTCATACAGAATGACACGAAGAATATAACTGTCACACTGGGAGGATGTTCACACCTATCATACTGATCAAAGGTGGCACTTAATGATTATGAAACATATTAACCTGAAAAAATGTTGCACTGTGTAAGGGGAGACGTGAAATCGTCTTTTTATCCCGACTTGTCATTTCTTTAACTCGTATCCAAAATGTTTGACATCGTTTGAGTATCTCAGTATTGAGCTTTATCGACCGATGGTTTGTTTCTTCCTGATTATCCTGAACTTTCTCCTAGTCAAAGATAAATATTGAAATGTTTTGTCAAATGAAAAAGTAATCTATATTTGTAGGTTAGAATAGCTTCGCTGCAGTTAGTTAGGTTACTCAACTCTAAATGCGATGACGAATTGATGTACTTATATATAGCGAGTAGTGATTGTTAAGAGACGAAGAGATGGATAGGGTTACTGTCGTAAGTTAGGGTAGGTGGATTAACAAGACTCTGTATAAACCATAGTAGTCAATCGACGTAAAAATTGGTTCTCCACTGAACTCCAAATTGGAAGAAGGATGAGTGCTAAAGTTCTGCTTTCATGAGCTATCGAATTTCGTTTTAGTGATTATTAATGTGATTAAATGAACTATTAGTTAAGATGTGGAAGTCAGAGGTTACTCATCCATCCTTTAACTAATTTTATGGCTAATTATATCATTTTATAAACAGTGAAAAAAACCTTGGTGTGTAACAGTTATAATGGAAATGTGCAAATGACCAGAATTTCTAAAATCCTACGATCGACGAACATTAGATGCCTTATTGGAACTTCTTAGGAGCATACTTCATAAAATACTAGGTTTGGGATTTGTCCCTTTTTGCGCATCGAAATTATTTTGATACACGTACGAGCTTACTGCCACCGATATCCAAGAGTCCGTTTTTACTTGAACGTGATATTTAGGTTATTGTATTCAGCAGTTTAGAAGCATCCATGGTTAGAACTTCGTCTGTAGAACATTTCACCTCGCTGTAGAATCTGTAGGAAGTTATTACTAACAGGGTTTATATCACGTGACATTTATCATTAATAGTGATCAATAGACTATAATATGTTAAGTTTTTCGAATTTGTTTGTGTGTTTGTTGAAAAGATTACAGGTACCATATTTTATAAGGAAATTATTTCTGTATATTACTATGAAAGTTCAAAGTATTTGCGAATATCGTTAGGCAGTGTAAGGTAATCAGTTAGCAATTTTATACCTAGGTTTTGTGCCAGTTGAAATTTGTCAACAAGCCCTGGCTGCAGTCTTAAGGGAGCTGAAACTCCCCACGGAGTTTAAACCCTTTCCGGTCGGCTTCCAAGACTATCCAAAGGATACAACTATATGAACTAACTAAGAAGTTTGTTTAACTTAAACAGTTTAGCAATTACAACATATAATCCACACTATAACTGCTGAAACTAAAAGTGTAGGTTGTTTTTACCACTCAAAACGTTCAGTAATTGCACTAATTATCATGTATTTTAAAGTAATACTTCTTTCGACATTTTAGAATAAACCTATAACTCCTATAGCAGCGGTTGTTTCTCTTGGGACTGGACGGTTGCCTGTAATGCCTGTAGAGACAGTAGATGTATTTCGTCCACAAAATATTATGGAAACATATCGATCTGTACGTGGTTTCGGATTTCTTGGTCGTATTCTAGTCGAAATTGCAACCATGTCAGATGGTGAGTTGTTCGATAGCTTTAAAAAAATTAAATTTCATGTGAAACTAGTAACTCTAATACAGTTAATTAACTGTAAATAATGGTACCTCAAAACAAAAAGCGACACAAACAAGCCATCCATAAAAGGGTAGGCAAAAAAATAGCGAGTGACAGTTTTGGATGTGTAATTCGGTTGTCTAAGGGTTTAATCAATAAACTACACGTTCTAAATCTGTTCCACCTACTTCACAATAGGGTATGTATACCACAGGGCTATACGAGTCCACTCTCTACCACTTACTCGGTTAGCAATTTACCAGACAGTAGTTTTGTGACGATTGCTAACTGGTTGTTGATGAAGCCATTTAGCTGTATGGTGAAATATCCATAATTAAATATCATGGCTGAAGAAGAGTCAAATAAATTTCATTTTGACCCTAAACTATAAATGTTTCTTATTAATGATAATTAGTAATACCTGTTAATTACTGTCTTTTTCATAATAACAAAAAAGAGCCACTGAAAAGTATGATGATTGTCTTATTATTCCTTTGACTAGTTTTCAAGAAATAAATCTTGTGTCTCAAAATGTTTAAAAGCTCATTTGCATAATCTTTCATTTACTGGTTCAGGATTTTCAATTCATTTGCGACTTTCTAAGAAACTTATTCATGGGTATGGTTGGAAGAAAATGAAGATTGTAGTATCTTCACATATCTGACTTTAAACTAACTGGTAGTTCTCTCCGTCTAGTTAAATACATCAATTTGCGTAGTTTTGTAGTGAACAAGACCACGAATGGGGACAATCGAATGTATTTAAGCACAAATTACAGCCTATCTCACTAAATTCTGATAACCATACAGTAAAAAGTTAATGTGCAAAATAACAATCAATTGTCTCAATCTTAACTGTTTCTTATGCAAATATCAGTCCGTCTTCCCTGATTTCATTGTTCGTGCATTTTCGTACTGATTGCGCTTAATTCCTGTTCTTTCCTTCTCGATCTTCTACCAAAATACATTCTATGTCTGACTGTCACCATATAATACTTATGTGGATATAAGTAGACTACACCACAGTTTGACTGTGTTTCTGTATTGTTTACTAAATAAACATTTCATATGAAAAATTTATTTTGTAATTTTTAACATTTTAGGTCGGGTTGTTGATCGTGCTAGTGCATGGTGTGGTTCACTTGGAGTACCATTCTTTCGATTAAGTCCTCCATTATCAACTGATATTAGACTTGACTCCACTGATAGTAAAGAACTTTTACTGATGATTGTTGAAACTCAAACTTATTTACGTCGAGTTCACGAACGGATTGAGCTGTTAGCTTCATTGCTGCAATAGAATGTATTCTTATATAGAAATTCATTTGTTTCACAGGTTATTTTTTGAGATATTTATTTAATGATTCGTTTATTATGACCATTATTATCAAACAATTTACCATTGTTCTGCATACGTACTTCCATCAGATTTTACAGAAAGAAATAAGATTCTCTGCTGAAAGTTATTGTTCCAACTTTTGTTGATCAATTCTTGATCTTTGATTTCTAATCATTTATAAAGCTTTTGGGATTTTTTTTATATATCTTATTCATCGTATAAAATTGATTTTATCTATACTTTCAGTAAAAACATTTTAATACCTTATTTTGTAAAACGATTTACGTGATAATCAGTGTGCAAACATATAGACACACTGCTTTAAGCTTTTTTCCATCAGCTAACCTATTTTTTTTATTTCGATTCCTATTTCCAATGTGTTAAGATCATCAATTGATACATTTGAAAAAAAATCACTTTTTAACGGGGGAGAAACTGTGTTTTGTTAACAATTAATTAGTTTCACCATAATAGTAGGTAGCTACCTGATTGAATCTGATGATGTTTATCCAGTTGTTCAGTGCTTCTTAAGCTTCAATTTCATCATGGCCACTACCAGATGGTGATCTGAAGATCCATCAGCTCCCCTCTGTTGTTACATATAGCCACCCACCAGTGTCACATGAGAAAATTACTAGTCAAAATATCGATTTCTATGACTTCGCCATTGAGTTAACCAGTGACACGCCAACCAGCACTAGTGGCTTTGAGTCACGCCTGAGTTCTTATTGGTCCTCTATTCGGTAACTTCCCTCCCTGCCCCATTCGTTGAGTCCAAAACATGGTTATCAGCCTTCAGTATATGGATGTTATATTCCAATCTTATGTATTTTATATCCAGACATACTCGATCACATCACATCATAAAGTGAAAGAAACGATATACATGATAAAGCCAAAAAGTGTCTGGGAGTAGGAGTTGCTGTGAATGATAAACTGGCAATAGAATAAGGATGGTAAGTCATGTAGCAATAGTTAGTGGCTTGACCTAAAGCTCATGATAAAAGCAGTACATAGATATAATAATCTAGTTATTCTATAGTTATGCACATCGACGATAGCAACGGCGACTATGACGATCAGTCTTACGAGAGGAAGCAATCGATCATAGCGAAGTGCCCAGGAAAGGGTCTCACCGTCGAACACGAGCAGAGAAAGTCAAAGCACAAGCAGACTACGTAGAAGCAAATAAGGAAGTGAAGAAAAGAATTAAAACCGACAAGTAGAAATTTATGGAAGAACTAGCAACAACTGCGGAAAAAGCTGCAAGAGAAGGGAATATGAGACCCTGAATTTTGTGTTGACTGATAGTTGTTTTGAGTTGCAGATGTTCTTCAGTTATGGGGATGCTAATCTTGTTTAGGTGCTCTATATGGTATGCTGCTTCTCAACTTTTGTCTGATGGCCTCACTGATTTCTTCCATTGCTAGTGGGGTAAAATCTGTGGGAAGTTCTGTGTGTGCTGCTTGATGTCCAGCAGGTTCAGTGTGGCTGGTCCACCTAAGACCTTTTCAAAGTGTTCTACTCATATGCTCCTCTGTTCTTGAATCTCCGTTATTAGGTCGCCTTCTGTGTTCTTGACTGGTCGCTCTGATTGCTTATATTTTGTTCGACTGTTGCTGATCGACGTCATCTCGTATTTCCTCTCTTGAATCATGTTCAAGGTTTGAATAGAGAACCATCCTTTTGCAGGTGCTTCTTGTGATCAGCCAAATCCCAGCATGTTGGGGTTATTGTTTCTTTAATCCTTCTCCAGTTGTTCTACATTGTAGTTTCTTCTTCCTTGAGGAGATCTTGTAAGGCTTGGAATCTGTTGCTGAGATTCATTATAATTTCATCGAGTGTTTCAGTGTCCCGAATGGAGGCTGTACTAAGCTTTTGTAATGGTGTTTATCCAGTTGTACAGTGCTTCTTAAGCTTCAATTTCATCTTGGCCACTACCAGATGGTGATTTGATGCTATGTCAGCTCCTCTCCTGAGTCTCACATCTCCCATTGACCGTCTGAATTTTTTAGTGATTCAAATATGATCGATCTGAATATCACTGGATGATCTCTATTGTAATCTCCTTTTTCGTTTCTCACTTGAAGCCTTTTGTTTCAGACTTCGTTGTTTACATACGACTATTTAGAAAACTATTCTTCTTTCATCAAGATAAATATATGTGTGTATAGAGTTACGTGCATGTAGTAATACAACACTAACTTCTGACTTAAATATATTCAAATGTTTATTTTTAACTCTATCCATTTGTAGAATTAAAGGGTCGTAATGGAGTCTATTAATAATTCTAAATAGACTTTTCATATTACATTCACTTACTTCAATGTCAGTAGACAATAATTCAGTGAAATCGAAATTACAATACAATTGTCAACTGATTCTTTAATAGGAAAATCTCTGATTTGAAAAGGGAACTTCTAAAGTTTTAGTATGCCAAGTTGAAATACTTTACCAATATTATAAAAACAAATTAATTTCATGAATTTTGATTTTAACTGTTGCTAAATAAAAGACTATGAGCTTATATGAATCCAGAATACATTACATTTCTAATGTAGTAGTGTACTATTAATTCAAGGCTACTTATTTTACCCCGAGTTGTTAGAGAAGAATCACAAATTTTAAATATATTCCAGTCGAATCTACACGGAACAAATGTCGATGGGAAGTGAACAGTCTATTTCGGATTATATTATGGGAAAAGTGTATGGTGATAATGCATCTCAATGAACCCGCTTATTTATTATATCAAAATGATTCACGTTTATTGTATGCAGGATAATTACACACAATTACTATGGAATCTCAGGTCATTTTCCACTGATTGAGAGTTGCTTCTTGACTAGTATTCACAATTAAACAATTGATAAACAGTCATTTCATTGTATAACTACAGGTTTTCAAGTTAGGGAAATAGAAGTTTCAACTTTGTTCCATCTGTAATCTTACGGTAAATTGAAAACGTATATCATGTTGAAATAAACAGTGATTCGTGTATAGAATGGTAATAACTTTAGCACACCAGAAAGGTTTTGTAAACTAATTCTTTGCTACTACCACTTATTATAATGTTCCGAAGTCTTTGTTGTTAAAATGACAACTAGTACTTCGACAATTAATCAAACATTCATTTATAGAACTTTTTAGATTTCAGTGCTTCGCTAATCGTTCACCTCGATGACCGTTATAATACAAATTTTAACGGCGCATAAAATCAGAAGGCAAAGAGAAGCGGCAACTACAGTTTTATACAAATGATGCAGGCCAGAAAGTTATAAGCACATGAGCGAATATCAGCGAGCGAAGCATAATCGACACGCATTGGAGATGGATAGGTGAATTGGCTTATCCAGAAGCTAGAGTAAAGTATATGAGCTTAACATACCAACCGTTACTACAAGATAAAGGGGCTTTGTTCATACGTCCTGTGTAAAAATACGTGTGCTATTTTCAACTATATCGTCATTGTATGAACAAAGTTAGTAATAGTGAACGAGATATAAAACACAATAGTAAATTTGAAACTGATTACAGCAAGGTGAGATACTAGATAGTTTGTATCTTGGTAAGTCATTGAAATTTACTTCAACTAGAATTTCGACAAGTTATGTCAACAGTTTAGTCATGTATCGTTTATCCTAACGCACTAAGTTACAGGGCTTTAGACAGCCTCCTTATCATCAACTAGCTGTGATTAGGTTGAGCTAGACCCCATCTACATCATAGATATGGGACCACATGTAAACACAGACGTTTTAATATAAAAAATATTGGTGAAACTATAATTTATGGACGACCTTTGAGCGACTCTATAGTGACCTTGAGAATGTTCACCAATTTACTAGGGCTAAATGACGGTTGTAAACCTGTGTGAAGAACAAAGATTATGACATACAGTTGATGGTTAGGGTTAGGAATTAGATTTAGGATTTTCATCACGAACTGACATAAGCTAAAATGCCAAAACGCTATTTAGACGAATAGGTGAATGAATTTCGAGCATCAATCCAAGACCTATTATCCCAAATCTGATTGGTTCGTCCATAAATTATGGTCTCACTATTTTGACAGCTATTAAATATTTCCATGTATTAGCAAGTAGTCTGTTGAAACTTAAACACTGTTGTGTTAGTCGATAGATTGGTATTTTCTGTTTGTGTGCTTCATTTATGCTGCTACATAGTCTGAACAATCCAACTAGATAATTCACTGTTTTTAAACTCAACAATTTGTACTATATGTCCATTTTACTAGTGTATTGCAAGATGAATTTTGAATGCATACAAAGAGTTGTACCTTGATTAACTAACGGTTCTTCAGAGTTACAGACAGTGTTATTTTCTGAAGTTCCTTTCTTACTGCAAGAAATAATGTACAGTGATTTTATTTGCGCTATTCAATCCAACTTGTTCTTCATTATCGTACCAATCTATTCAGTCAAGTTGATTAACAGTAGTGTAACCTGGTAATCGAATATTGATTAGTGATTTCAACTTTAAGCCACACTTCTTTGACTTATCTGAGTTAATAGTGCTAATCGGTTGTGTAAACTTAATTAAGTAGGACGGCGTCCAAAACCAATTGAAAATGCTTCAATTAAAGCTACACTAGACGCTATCCCATTTACCTTAATACTTTTAAAGTTTTCGAAGACCCTTCAAACAATGAAGCAAATTTACTGGAGTCTACGTATCAACACGTCTTCTTACTTTTTTCTGGTTAGCGTTTTTTAGCGAGTTGGTTTTCTACGGGATGGGGTCACTAACCCCATGCCCAACCCTCCTTCTTTACCCGTGCTTGGGACCGGCAGTAGCCCCCGGAGGAGCTACAGGCGGAGTCGTCTTCATTTAGTTATAAATATCTTTTATGTCAGGTATATTTAATAAATATATAAACTTCATGCAATTTGTTGAAAAAGATAAGAATTAAAAAGACCGACTTTGAATCACAAATTTATTCATTTGATTCATTTACATTTTACATAGAAAATCAATTTTAATGCATTCAACTTCATATTACAATAATTTCTAATAAACTGTTAACATATGAATCAAGTGACTTCTGTCAACTCAATAAAGATACAATTCGACACTTAAGTGACTGATTGGAAATCAAGAAACGATTTTTATAGATGAATTAAATATGTATTTGAGAAAGTTATTTCTGTTTGTAGGCTGGTTATCGCTAAGTAATCATGTGATACTATTTATTTATTCTAATAACTGACTATTTATAGGTATCAATGCCAAGGTTGAACTTGATATTTTCAGTAAATTGAGCATTGGGTAGAAGGTTAATACTGAATATAGTACTATTTAAACTTGCGTTAATTTAATTGGGTGGTTCATTTAATCTAAAGAAGTCGCTTACATTAAGTCACGAAACGTCAGAGATAAACCTTTTTTCTCATTGGAATATAACAAAAGGTATATTTATTACTAATTGACTATTTATTTTGATGAATACGAGAAGTTGCTGGATTTTCAACTTGTTGACATGACGATGTTACACAAACTAACTCATTTTACAATTACACTTGGAAAGGATGAAAATATCATTCCGTTTTAAAGTTATTATATGGTTACACAAGTTAATGACAAACATTAAGGTAGAGAGAAGTGAACGAGCACATAGATATATTCTTTTATCTATTTAAACCACCATCATTCCAATCCCTAAATTTAGATATCACAGAATAAGTTGTTCACATATGAAAATTGAAGGTTCCAGGTTGATTCCACATGAGTTCTAGAATTGTGACATTGAGTAGTCGAAAATTAGTATGCAAACACTTTTATCCAATAATTGTTGATTTCCATAACTTCTTCATTTGACCCACAGTTAATTTCCGAGATCATTTTCATATTTAATAGCAATTATAATAATCCTTTTATCTAATATCAATGACTCAGCTATTACCATTTATGAGTGAATCGTGTAGCTATGTATCTAAAAGAACAATTAAACAGGCTATCCATAGGACTTGCTGTTTAATTATGGTCATTACTACCAAATAACCGAAGTCACTGAAAACCCTAGTAAATTGTGAAAAAATGAGTCACATCCCAATACTTGTGTTTTCGGGCGCATACACTTAAACGTGCAGCGGTAGCTTAAAGGAGTAGCTAAACACATGTTGAAGTGTTTACGTAAGCGAACAAATCCCAATGACCTAATAAAAGCAGATAACAAACACTCATCTTCCTTTATTGCCCAATATAACGTTGAAACAGGGAGTAAGGTAAACCATAAGAAAAATCAGCCCCACCCATTGTACTTACATTAAATCTGCCCCAGCAATGTGCTTTCGTCTTCTCCTTATTACACTTAGGATCCAGTTTGTCAAGGTTGACCCTCTTAACAAGTTAATGTGTGGTTAGTCCAAAATGTACTGCATTGATATATATAAAAATGAACTACACTTCATTACGCCATAGAAAAGGCTTCTAGAAAACCTTCCATACACATACAATATCTCCGAACCACAACTCGGATTTCCGTTTAAGAAGGAGCAACATAATCAAGAAGTTCATAGATCCATTTAGAACTAAAACCATGTGCTCACTAGTGACCGATTTCGAGAGATAATTCTGGTGAGAAACCATGACCAGTGGAGTTCAAACGAGTCTCATGTGAGGATCAATTGTTCAGTACGTAACAATCACGGTTTAAAAATTCACTAAGAATGAGGAAATTAATAAAAGTCTTTGGAACAGAATATCAATTGTTTATATTAACAACTGAAATTTGGAAAGATCATATTAGTCTTTCATAATTTAATGTCACTACACAACTCAGCTGTTAAATAAAGTTTGACAAATGATCAGTGATATTCACTATACAAATTGCCATATCAAAGTTTTCTGTTACTAGTATACATGTTGATGTAAATAGAAGGGGTGCAGAATGGAGTAAAAATTTATTATTTATGTTGTTCAGGCGCAAAATAACTCCTACATCATATACAACTACTATTGTTATAATAATAAAAGATAAAAATGCAGGAAGAAGGTAGTATGAACATGAGACAAAGTAGTAAAAGCTTTGATTAACCTCTACCATTTGGAAGCAACCACGGTGGGCGGCTATTCCTAACGACTGAATTGGAAAGACCTGTACTGAAGTTTGGAGGATGTACAGAATACGGATTAGCGTATGCATGACTACTAGATTGACGATAGGCAGGTCCGTCTCGATGATAAGCATCATTTTGAGGAGGATGACGATTAAAAGACCCAGGTCGCCAATTTGAAGGGATGTTACTTATTTTGCCACAATCTGATCTAGATGAATACTGTGAGTGGCCACCTCGACTGCGCTGATATCGCGGTAATGAATTCATAACCATCCTGTTCATCGGTGAATTTGAATAAACATCTCTACCGGTATTCTCCCTATCTGACGAACTGTCTCGAGCATAGTACTGCATAGCTGCATTCGCATTAAAACGTCCACGATGTTCATCAGTGCGAAAACTTCCTCGTCCTCTTCCTCTGCCACGCTGAGGAGGTTGAAGATAAACTGGTGGGGGCATTTTAACCTTTAAGAAGCAGAAAAGACTCTATTTACTCATCACAAGTTTGGTAAATATTTTTAAAAATAAAATTGGAAATATGATGAGTCTTGTAAGCCACATGTAAGTTCAGAACGGAATCAGTATTTAAACTAGAGTATAACATCTAGAAAAAGTTTCCGTAAACTATTCTCAGTTGTTAATCTTTACAACTATTTGCCATAAAAGGTTAGAAATCTACTTTTGATGATCCCAAAAGAAACGAGTGGATTGCCTGATTGCTAAAACACCCTTTTATGATTCACAGGAATTCCAAGGCTTGAGAACTGTAGTCCCGCCAAACACTGAGACCCTTACAAAGGCGAGAGTCTGTAACTGGAGGACATAGATGACATTTATTTTATTTAAACACAAACATTGGTACAAGGAGGCACCAAATAAATCTGCGCTACATAAACCATTCGATTTATGTGCAGGCTGGGATACTGCCCGTTTGCCCAAACCGAAGCAGGTGGTTTTCTTAAGAGGCCACACCCGGAGCCTTTCACCAGAAGGTCTAATCCACAAGGCAGTGGAGCAACGTAAGATGCAGTCCCATTGTAGGTAGTGACCAACAGGATCCTGGAGCCCATGGGTTTGAAATCAGGGTTTTCCAACTCCTCCAGGTGAATCCTCCGTATCCGCCAACCCAGTTAAAGCGCTAGACATTCGCTTTTCGTAAACAACATGCCCGCCGAGAGAAGGCAGTGAGTGGACTTCCCTGGCAGTGGTTGCATGCACATGGCCATGTGAGAGCACTTCAAGAGGGAGAGCTGACTCTCCCCACTCTCGGCTGTACCAGGGCATTTGGAGGCTTAGATGATATGGCTTGAAACCAAACTTAATTAAGTAAAACCATTTACTTTTTACCTTTTATCTCCTAAGTTTCAAACATTTTGTTTTCAGCCGATTGTTTTACCTTCCCGAACCATATAATCTTATTCATCTTAATAAATTTCTATTTACATTGACTGAGCTGTTTCGAGATGTATCAACTTTTAAAAACGTGGATGTGTAAAGTACTATATTGACAATATAATACTTTACACGTCCAAATACTTTATTTTATACTTTATACGTTCAAATTCATGCGCTATGTTGTGAACTACACATACTGTGTATGATCTCTCGAAACCGTAAAAATATCTGTATTATGGATCATCAAACCTCGAATCGAGTGTGTTACAATGAGTACAATGGAGTAGAACTTCATGATCCATATTTTTGACTTTAGTCTTATTTTGAAAATCAATTTTCAAAGTAGTCACTAAGACAATACTTATTGATTGCTTCATGTTCCTGGCTACTTTCACTCACAACGATTTACAGTCACACCCCAATAGCCTAATCGTTTATTCGATTTACGAATGTTTAAAAAGTCTCTTTTAAGGAGTGATCGCTTTGGCCCCACTGATTTCGTAAAAACGCTATGGGATAAAATAAACAGAATTACACTACAAAAGTATTTTTGAATTCATGAACATCCAGCCTTGATAACTTGCTTAAATCTGTTTTTCACCTGTTCTACAGTTGCGCTACATACGAAAGAGAAAAAAATTGGGAAAAAAGGACGTAAAACAGTCTACTATACAAATTTGTGTCACATGGGGACGACAATTGATTTTAAGGAATAGAAGGTTGTCGAAAAACTCCAGCATAACAACATGTAGAAACTTACGGATTCAAGTAACTTAGAAGGAAAGACGAAGCCCTTTGGATATTGGGGATCTGAAAAATATATTGATACAGCTTCAGAGACCTTCAAATCAGGAACATGACCTGGGACTGCACTAGGTACACGACTCCCAGGCAAGTAAGTCGTTTTGTTAGGCCAGATTAAACCACTGATTCCAAACGTAACACGTGGGTCAATTGCAGACGCCCAAGATGGTATGATATGTTCTTCCGAATCATCTTTCTCCGCTTTTTCAGTTGATACTTTGTATAGGGAATGCAACAATGGACCAGCAGGATGATCAGCTCTACAAAACAACTGATCTGAACCACGAACATTTCTTTCGACTTCTTCTTTTGTTAGAAGATTTCTTCGGGCATCCAGGGCCTTCAGCAAACGAACCTCATCAACAAATGGTAACAAAGCTACACCCATCCACAGATATCGTTTGCCATTCAAGTCTATTTTGAAGTCTGTTGGGTAAAAATCAATTATAGGAGAATCGGGGTCGGTCATTAAGTCCTGCCACGCTGGAGGAACGTGACTACGAGAGTCGGCCGGGAACACACTCATAAGTTGCTCCAGTGGTCTAAACGGTTTTGTTTCTTTTTTCGAAAAGTCAACATCTAGTTCTGAGATTTTGGAGAAGTCACTAGCGAATGGAGCATAATGATATGGGAAATACCAATCCCATGAAGCACAACCTTGGTAATAATAGGCTAAGACCCAACATAAACCAAGGGCATATTCTTGACCGACTTTGATACAGAATCCAGGTGCATCTGTCGGATCAACTCCGAATTTAGATTGATAATATCGTGATCTCCATCCATCTTCCCAAAACCGTACTTCATCTGCAGCATCCATCATCTCATCCTCATCGTCGCGATGACTACCTGATCTGTTGTTGAGACCGGATGAAACACAATTTGGACCTGTGTTGTTATCAGAAGTAACCCGAGGTATTTTCGGAAGAACAGTGAAACTATTCACATCATTCGAGGTTCTGTTTTCAATAGGTTTATCGCGTTTCAGCATAGCTTTCAGTGCTGTTGCTGCCTCAAGGTTATTTAGATTTCTATCCACCCAATTAACACTTTCTTGACATCTACCTTGATAACGTCGTGCAGCTAATAACTCATCAGCAGAAACAACTTGATTTGTATAGTGACCTTTGGGGTGTGCTATTCCATGACGTCCTTTTAGGGGAATAGGTTCCATAAAACCAGATTGGGACACTTCAAATGATGGGTGGTGGTCCAATCGTTGTGGAGCGAAACCACGTTGGTTTCTGTTATAACCATTGCCAGATGAATTTTGACGCTTTCTATTGCGAAACTGTAGTTCTGATTCACGACGATTTTTGAAGATCTCATCCTCCATCTTTCCCAAATCAACCATAATAAGTTGGACACGCTCTAAATTGACTCGTCCACTATCAGTCAACCACCCTCCCGTTTTTTGGACTGTCGACTTATAAATATCAATCAAACGATCAATCGCTCCTTCGCGGATTTCCAAACTCGGAAGATGGGGGAGGAAGTCATTTCCAACGAAAAAGCACATAAAAACCCAATCATCAATGACTCGTTCGAGGTCCCATTCAAATGTAATGCCAGCCAACTTCAGATCTTCTGCTAGATATTGTCTCAATACATTCAAGCGAATGAAGATGAAATCCTACAAAAATATAAAAGTTTATGGCGAACAAGGATAAGCGTCGGAACCTTGAAAACAATAATCATTATATTTAAAACAACTCACAACTTACAGTGACATTAAAACGTCATGTTTGAGGAACCACTGCATATAAAGTGATAAACAGCTTATACACATAGAACGAGAACTAGTAATATATGAAATTTATTAGTGTTAGTATAGTCAGGCTTTCCGAAAAGTCAATTTTTGAGAGGACACTGATTTATCTGGTTCAACTAACTTCATTCAACTGAAAAATACGCTGAATGAATATTTTGAATGACTTTGAGATGCTGACATCGCCTACTATCGAGTAAGTAGGCGTCTTCCTAAACAATAGGCAACAATGGGACACAAGCTAGTCGACCGGTGTATCATTCGTTTTTGAAAGACCCGGGTTAACCAACACCTTAACCCAACAACTTTGTCCCATTTAGCCCACCATGCAGCGAGATAGTACCGCTTATTCGCCAAATAACGAATGCAATAGATGAAACGTTTGGAAATGAGCAAAATTTTCGCGATGTCTAAAAAATCCAGGATGTTTCATTATGTTACACACTGAGCTCTTTAATTAGTGAACAAATATTTAAATGAAATCAGGAAAATGTACACTAGTTGTGCTGAAGGTTTTTTTGGTGACACTTTAGTGGGGCACTTCATTTTCACGTCAATTGGATCGTGTGAATGTTATTGAAATATACATTTAGCCAATCCTTGTATATAACTATCGACTTAATCCGCGTTAGTGAATAATGGAATTAAATAAGTGAAGCATGAAAATGGATTTTTGAACACACATATTTTGTACACTCACTGATCTGGACAGAGAATAAGAGAGATGAAGCGAATAGAAAAGAGCGAAGCGAAATGACGCGCGGTGGAGAAGGCGTGTGAGCCAACTCCATTTAACCAAGTGTTAATCGATATTTATAGTCACACAAAAATAAGCTACAGACATGTGATGAGTAGGATAAGATGTACATACACATACGCTCATATAAAAACAGTCAGGGTTGATAAGTGAATAACTAACAAACAAGGTCAAAACGTGAATGAACAAATTAGCTTATCCAGAAGCTGGAATATGTTATGTAGGCTTAACATAATAACCGACACTACAAAACTTCAGAAATGAGGGTCTTTAGACATATTGAGCTTCTGGAATGCTTGTTTGTTTATCTAAAGATTTATTGATTGTAGTGTTCGAATGCACTCAACCACTGTGAGATTCTTGTTTGCAAGAGTCACTGAAGTAGGTAATTTTGAGAAATAAACTCAGAATGAAGTAACTCAGTAAGCTATCACAAAAATATATTTACTGATCGAATCATTGCATATCTTGTAAAGCTTTCAAAAGAATACATGTTTAAGAGTTATATTTAAATACTTGAAACCAAATGGAAATAGTAACTTGAAAAAAGAGGATGATTAACAGATGGATTTTAGGACCCTACAGATTTGTCACTGCTAATTAGTGTGATTAGAAATCGTCAGTAGGTTGAACTATTACTACTAACCTACAAAAACCTACTTTATGAACACTGTTATAAAACATTATTAGAAAAAAATATAATGAACTCTTGTCCGTTGATTTATATACGATATAGTGAAACAAATGTGGATTTTAAGTGGCAATGATGAACAACAAATGTTAAGGTCAGACTCTACTGACATCCTGAAATAGCTGTGAACATGTGAGCTGACTTTTGCTTGTTGCTTTATAGCAACTAACTCACGGAACAAAGGGTAACAAAAACAATTAGAGTAGAACTAAAACACACAAATGAAGTCATCTTTAAATGAATGAGCATACCACATCTCCTGATGGTAGTGGAGGGGGACCTTCGTTTGAATCTTCTTCTTTTGGAGCACCTACGCAGTCCTCCATCTCATGACCCATCTGGCCGCACAAATCACAAGGTTTTGGTTGATTTGGTTTAAACTCTTCACGAATAATAGTAAAATATGGTTCATGAGTGGCTAATCCAAGCATTATAAGGTCAGCGTCAGCGCCACATAAACAATGTTTCGTATTGGCGTCATGAGTTGGATTATTCCTCTGTCGTCTGATAAAATCCATGATTTTATGTTCACCTTCACCAGGAACGTTTGCGTCACTCAAGAATACCTTAAAATAATGAATAAAATATAAACCATTAATTAATTCAATGAACTTGAAATTGAAGATCATAGAGACCACTAAAAATCATCTCCCTACAAAACTCGACATTGGCCTAAAATCATTTATAAATGAATTGATCGTATTTGTCACCTTGACGTGGTGGAAGGGTTTGCCTAATGTGACGACTCGATCGGCTTTTATTGGGTGGAACACATGTTCTTCCATGTCTTATCATGCAGGGCGGGTCGGCTGAAGGACAGTAGGACAAAAAGCAGCAACTTATAGTCCGAGGGCGAAGCGGTACTGTTGACTGTACAAGGATGTAACAGCGAGTATTTCCCTTAGACAACTAACATCTGTTGTGAAGCTTCCTTCTCACAACGAAAGGAAAGTTAGGAAAGATCAACCTTAAAATGCTACACCACATATTATCCACACAAATTTCCATCTCCAGCGATAAAGTCTTTCGAAATATAAAGTTGACACATCGAAAGTTTCACATGAAAAAGGTGGTATTAATAATTTTAAGAAGTTGTCCGTTGGCCTCTGTGGTCACAGTTTCAGGCCTTTAAGATTACCCCTAACTGTTTCCATTTTAGGTCCCTCAAGAAGAAATATCCTACCACAGTATGGGGAACCGAAAAGTGACAACTGCCACCATACCTTTAACAGCACCTGGAATCCCTTGCTCATGACCAAAGCTTTCAATATCGAACCTTATGTCAAATAAGCTAACAGATATACTTAGTTACAACTCCAGAATCCCTTGCCATCAATGTACGTCATGAGATCTTTAAGGTTGGTGACCCAGTTTTAGATATTAGATTGACTGAAATCTTAGCCAGAATCTGGGAGCTGGATATAATCCCGTCTGACTGGTCTTGATCGCTGATCGTCCCAGTCTATGAGAAAGGACAAAAATTCTCTTCTGACAGACATAGACGAACCAGTCTGACTAATATAGTGTCCAAAATATTGACCTCAATAACCACCCAACACTTAACTAGGACTCGTGAAGAGCAAACTCGAGAAAACCAAGCTGGATTTAGACCTGGATATGGATATATACACCAAATATTCACCATTCGGTAGATTCTGGAACAAAGACATAATTTTCGACGTCTGACTATGGTTCTATCCCTTGACCTTAAGGCTGCATCCGACTCTGTTAGTCGTGAGGTTCTTTGACAGTATCTGTCATTGAAAGGCGTACCAAAAGAGATAAATTAACCTTTCATAGGCTCTCTACTCGAACGTTAATGGTCGAGTCAGAACTTATGGCGAACTGTAGTCGGAAGTGATTACTTCACGTGGTGTTCATCAGGTTTGTTAACTTTCCTCATTTTTATTTAACTATGTCCTAGACATACTTTTAGAGATAAAACTCTCATCGTCTGACTTTTCGGAGGTTGGTCCACCAAGAGATTCACCTGATAGCTTAAAATATGCAGATGATATAGCTCTATGTGGTGAAGACGCCGACAAAATTCACAGTCTTCTGAACACCTCAAGCAACAATGCAGGCATGTTTAGGGTGCGTTCCTCTCCCCTTAGACGCAAAATGTTACTCTCTGAGCTACCGATAGAGCGAAGTAGTTGGGCGTATTAATCTTTAAAGTTTCTTCATATTTAGTGGGTTGATGTCTGATAAAGTCGTGGCACGAATTCAGAAAGCTATAACTATATTCTACATGAATCAATTTAATAGCAATGAAGTTGGCTCTAGTGTATTATATGGAAAGAGACCACCCCGAATTTATAGAAAAACGGATATAATCTGATGAGGGAAATTCTAAACCCTTTTGAAAAATGACTGTTGTAACATTAAATCTTATGGTTAGGATATTAAGAAACAATGAAAAACTGATGTACAAGTGATGAGATGGTCAAATGAAAGATAAAACAGCACAAAATTAACCGATGTATTCAAGGTAGTTTAACTGACACAATAACTACAAACCATTGTGATAAATATGCAAACTGTAAAGCAACTCAATTTACAACCAAAATCGCATGACACATCACACTAATCAAATCGTAAACTAACCATTAGATTCTTCCATCCTGGATCTTTCGTCAAACGAGTATATATATACCCCCTTAAAGCAACAGCCAAACGTGACATAAATGGTGTTCCTGGTGTAATACAATTGGAGTCAAAATGTTCTTCCTTAGGTGGTGGAAGATGTGCCCCTCTAGCAATTAGTTCATTTCTTAAACGCTCAATAGTTATTTGTTTTTCTTTCGCCTCTTGGGCTGCTCGAAAACGTCTGGAGCGTTGTTGATTCATTTTAGCACGTGGAGCCACTCCATCGATGGCCATATACAGTACTCTTCTTGGGCGAACAATAGAAAACAGTCTATCTATGTATTCGAAAATAGCTGCAAACATTTCCGATTCCGTTTTTGGAGCTGGTTTGTTTTCTGGATGCGTACATGGATGGATAATACCATTCATATCTAAATATAGATTGTCGAATTCTTCTCCATTTGGATTCGGCTCCGACGTATCTACAGGTGATCTATTGCCATCATCATCCAAAATAGACCCACGTTTCTCTACACAATGGGTAACAATCGATGGATATTTCATACTAAGCCATCTGAAAAAGGCTGGGACACCCATGATTGAATAACCTGCAAAAAAGATCAATAGCAGAAACAAACTGATCAGATACCAGTTTTAAGATAAATCACTTCACACTCGTGGGGTATGCAAACGCAACAGAATTAATGAGCAACGAGTCAATGGGTTTAACAAACAACAGCTGACACAGACGGATAGGGTGAGACAAATAGGGTTCATAACTGAACAATTTCAGATTGAGTTGCGTCTCGAATGTCCACCACATTTATCTTGCTTGACTTTGGATTGTAGCCTAGGTTTTTTATGGGTGAATTACCAACCAATAAAACAAGATTATCTACCTACATCTCAGCAGTTGGTATTCATTAAATTAATTTGATGCACTAAGTAGAACCGCGTACGTTTATTCATTTCAATTGATGTACTATCAATTTCATGACGGAGGAAAACTAAAGACAAGATGTTTGTAAAATGCATTTTTCCAATAGTTACTTTATTCAAGCACTTTTCATAATGCTATTTGACAGGTCTGTGTAAAGCCGCAGTTGAAGTGAATACAGAATGGCTTTCGAATCGATTTTTTTAGTTCATTTATTTATTTGAACACATAAACATTGGTACAACGGGGCACCAGATACATATGCGCCACACAGTAACAATGACAATGGGAAGAGATAAAGTGTAAGGTGTGTATCAAAGAAACAAGAACAATAAAGACCACAAATTAGTATATGGTAGTGAAAGAAACAGAAAGGTAAAACCGGAAAGAATTTCAGTCAAAGAAGTTATGGCCACTTTTTATGGGGAAAGTAAAATAAGTTTACAGGAGGATCGCCACTGGCTTCTATTCTGAGCCATATCTGATAACGTCTCTAGCCAGCGTTGCACCATCTCTAGGACAGTCAGTCACAACGCAGAACTTCGTACGTACGTACATCAATTCGAGTTGCCATAACACATTAGCACAGAGATCCAGTTGTCGATTCAAATCCCATAGTAGTAGGAGTAGTAAGAGTATAAGCATTATGTGAAAGATTAGTGTTTGAAGATGTTATTGAAGGAGTATAATCCAGTGAAATAAATTTTAAAAAAAAAGATAGAGACACGAAGAATTCAGAAGAACAGATTTTGGCAAAACACAAAGAGTGGATACACCTTCACCATTGCAAACGATTTTGAGCATGTCATTCAAGGTCTTCAACCATCGGTTGCTATCATCTCGTGAATCCCAACCAAGTAGTCTACACCTACCAGCATGACTCAGCCTAATTGTCAATGACTTCATGGATTTGTGCCATGTTTTGATTTGGCCGCCCCTGGTTTTCTTCCAACCTACTCCTACACCATGAAACATCGCACGTCGAGGCAGTCAGTGTTTGGGCATACGTAACACGTGTCCCAGCCATCTCAACTGATGAAGTTTCACTACTTCATCAATCGATTTTCCATCCTTACCTAGTACCCGTTTCTTAACAACTCCATCTCTAAGACCCCAACCGCGGAGTCGTAAAAGAGCAACAAAAGCCAGTCTCGTACATCTTTCTTTCATACCACGACACCTTGTCTTAAACTGACCACCTCTCCACTTTTCCAACCAGTCCCAGAGTCTCCAAATAACCCAAGACGTGGAATTCTCTGGGACGACATTCGTATAACACGTCCAAGTCACTTAACTTTATGTCTCAAGATAGTGACACCAATTGAACTATCATCACTGTGCACGAACACATGATGCCGAACCTCCGCATTACTAACATGGTGTTGCCACTGGATGTCAGCAATCCTTCGGAGACAATGAGTATCAAACACAGAGTCGTCTAACATCTTCAACTAAGAAAAGCCACGTATCACAAGCATAGAGCGAAACTGTTCTCACGGACGCGTTGTAGATCCGACCTTTTACAGCCAGACTAACATCACGAAGGCGCCAAAGATGGCCCAGATTGGCACAAGCTGCTCTGGCTTTCACTATACGTGCATCAATTTCATCACTCACGCCACCACCAGCACTTATGCAGCTACCTAGATACACGAACTTCTCGACTACTTCAATCTACTCACCACCCAGGGTGAGTACAGGATGAGGGTCCTGCCAGCCTTGTAAAAGAACTTTGCATTTCGAAGGTGCAAAGCACATGCCGTATCTGTGGACACTGATTGCCAGCTGATTAAATGCGAATTGCATGGTTTGGGCATTATCGCCCAGTAAGACAATATCATCCATATAATCAAGGTCGAGAAGTCTTTCTCGAAGCAACAGATCTACACCGCCATTGCTTACATCTATCAGAGCTGTTTCCAGAGTGTCATCGATAGCAAAGTTGAGGAGGAATGGTGAGATTGGACAACCCTGTCTAACCCCACTGCTTGAATGGAACAATGGAGAAAGGTGGTTGTATGCCTTCACTCGGCCTGAGGCGTTTGTATATAGGACCTTTAAGATGTTAATAAACTTATCAGGCACACCCCTTTTCAATAGACAATCCCAAAAAACAGTCCTGTCCAGCAAACTGAAGGTGGCCCTGATGCCAGGAAGCACGATTGCTGACCCGTGATAAGTATGATGGTATCCTAACATTTGGCGGAGGGTGAAGATATAATCAATACATCATCGACTAGAACGAAATCCAGCATGCTCCTTGAGAGTCAATCCTGGGGTTTTGAACAAATTACGAAGTATGACGGAAGCCAATAATTTGGACGCAATCGGAAGCAGACTTATCCCCCGATAGTTGTTACAGGAACGACGTGAACCTTTTTTAAAGATAGGGACAACTATCAACTCATTCCGTGATGTTGGAACACCCTTTACCTCCCGGACCTATGTAAACAACGTTGTCAGCCCCTTAACCAGAAAGTCACCACCATTTTTAAAGAGCCGGAGGTAGGTCATCTGGGCCCGGTGATTTGTAGCGTTTCGAGAGTTGGAGTTTCTTGCAGGCCTCCACCTCATTTGGTGGATCAGTCGTCACAAACCATGGAAGGCAGGACTGTTTGATCGATGTTGCAGAAGCAGCAGGCCAGTTGAACTGCCCTTCGAAGAACTCTGCCCATTGTCCAAGACGTTGATGGATATTAGTGATTGACATTCTGTCATCCTCAGAGATTGTTTCGCTCACACCAGACTTCTTGCTGCCAATGGCTCGGACAAGTTTGAAGAGCTCCCGGCAGTTACCAGATGCAGCTGCTGCTTCCAACTTCTTGGCTCGCTCCGACCACCAGGCTTTTCGGTCCTTACGCAACCTTTGTCCAATTTCATTATGTGACAGCCTTCGTTTGTGGTCAAACACACGGTCACCCGGAGTAGACCGACGGGCTTCGATGAGTTGTAAAGAGCCTGAAGAAACCCAGTGCTTATAAGCGGGATGTTTCGCGAAGCGTCGTCATGGCGTCATGCAATTGCAACCAATACTCATCCATACTTCTCGGTGGGATGATAGCTAGCCTAGAATCTAGCTCGGTTTGATTCTTAGTTGCGACAGAAGCTGAAATCAATTTACTGACATAAATCTGTTGATGACGATGAATTCGTTGGCTACTGAAAAGTAAGGTAAGATTAGCGAAAACAAGGGCATGATCAGAGTCCAGATAGGTACTCCAAAAGGAGCGGCAGTTTTGTACACAACCGCACCAGCGGTAACTGACCGCGATGTGATCAATCTGAGTCCAGGTTTGAGATGCAGAGGAAAGACGCCAGGTGGCACACCGGCGATGACTAAGCCGAAAGGTAGTGCTAGCCAGAAATAGGTAGTGGTCTGCGCAAAGTTGCAGTAGATGGTCCCCGTTATCTGACCTGCGACCAACAAGTCCCCATCGGCCACCCAAACCACTCTTTTCTGTGCCTAGACACCCGACCTGAGCATTGAAGTCTCTGGCTAGTACTACAATATCTGTTGGACGCACTTTCTGAAGAACAGCTAACTAGTTGTAAAATTCATCCTTGATTGCATCCGAGCTGCAATCTGTCGAGGCATAGGCGAAGATGACGAATAGACATCGTTTCTCACACCAATTTATTCTTTGATGAAACTTTCTAATTTAACAGCACATAACCGACTGTTAATGGGGATCCAGTCGATTAGTGCTGCCTCAGCCCTGGCGCTTAGTGTGACACCGACGCCAGTTAAAACAGACGAAGATGCCACAAGGTCCCCGGATAGACGCACGTAAAACAAGCTTTTCGAAGCGACAGATGGAGAGCGAATTTGTAACACTTCTATAGAGTCTTGAATACGGGTCTCAGATATAAAGAAGACGTCGATATTAAGACTTTCTAGAGACATAGCCAGTCCTGTCTGTTGTCCGATCTGCATTAGTGTGCGAACGTTGAAGGAAGCCAGTTTAAATGGTGTACGTGATTTCAGAAAAACTAGTTCAGTATTCGTACTCGGTGGAAGCATTCACTTTCGACCAGACAGTGAATGGAGATCGTTTAGACAGAACAGTTTCCACCATTGGCGAGCTGCTGCACAAGTTGAAAAATGGGATTACATGAAGTGAGAATAGAGGAAGATAAGTGACGTAGTATATAAATAAAATAATAACGAGTGTTATCAAGTGAATGTGAATTATCTGAATTCTAATTGAAGCGAGCATAGTATTTCGTGAAGTATTTGCCATCTCATTAGATTTTCGTGAGGGCGGTGATACTGCCCGGGTATCCAGACCGAAACAGGTGATTTTCTTAGGGGGCCACACTCAGAGCCTTTCACCTAAAGGTCTGACCCACAAGGCAGTGAAGCGACGTAAGAAGATGCAGTCCCATGGTAGCCGGTGACCAACGATTGGTTCACCCTCCATGTCCACCAACCCAGTTAAAGCGCCGGCGTTTCGCTTTTCGTCCTCTCATTTTCTTAAACAACACCCTCGCCACGAGAAGGCAGTGAGTAGACTTCCCTGGCAGAGGCTATATACGCGTGGTCAAGTGACAGCATTTCGAGGAGAGCGGACTCTCTCTACCTCTCGATCTTACCAGGGCGTTTGGGGGAATTTTTAGAATTTTAATTAATAGAGGAATGAGATATTTAGAGGAAAAAAATAAAACATGCCGAATAATATCAGATGCAGAAATTACAAAACAATAAACAGATAAATAATGAAACAGCTTGACGAGCGTTATCATACTGTCCCATCAGATATATCATTCAAGATTACCTTAACAGTCAGACGATTGAGTTGGAAGAGAGCATAAATCAATAATCTGTTCATTAAAGAGGCGTCAACAATTCCTTTTAAACCTTCATTGTGTACAAAAGCGACAGGTGCAAGCCCTGATTTTACCCACAGCCCAAACACTTGATTTGTGTACATGGTAAGTTAGCTGTGAGTACTTTTCCTTAGCGTTTTTATTTTTTCGATGATTCGTTATCAATACCACGTTTCTTAACTTTATACCGTCCTCATATTTGCCAAGTTAACAATTATTTCTCACAAATTGGGCGCCGTCTTATCCTTTCTCCTACCAATGGTTACGCAACTTTTTTTAACGCTTGGAGTTTTCGAACAGCCTATTAAGCGTTGGGTTCCCTATTATTCAACAGGCTATTTATTTGTTGAATCATCATAAATACGACTGTACAACTTTAGCAAATGATGCCGTTGAAAAGAAACGTTTCTCCACTTGTCTTTTACTTCTGTTCAGTGACACAATGGGTTAATTTTGTAACTTATATTTCGATGTCCATCTATTGGTAGTCCGGTTAAGAAAGACTACATCAAGGTTAGATTGAATGATGAATATCCAAATCAACTGATTCCCTGTTTATTTTTAAGCGTAACTAACAGTAGGTGAACACTAACTAGTCAGTACTATTCAACTGAGGTCAAATATCTGAAGTCAATCTCCAAGCATGATGTGCTTTTAAATGAAATCCTCAAAGGTGCGATTGCCGTCAGATGTGATCCTGAATTAGACGTGTGGAATTAGGTTAGCATTTTAATGTTTAAACCTGAAATCCAGCTGCTTTTTCCGTAGTTCAATGGTTCTGTGTTACAGTTACTTGTCAGACAATCACAAGATCTTGAGATGTCAGTCAGTCATAATAAACGTAAGACCTACAGCATACATACACCAGCTTAAGTGGCGACATTAAACCAGGATCACGAAACAAAATGAACACGATAAACCGCAAAGAAGTTGGAATAATAGCAGTGCTAATTGTGTTAAGATTCAGAAATAAATGTAATGAAGCGTAAAATAATAGTAAAACCCATGGTTCAGAGAAATTACGAGTACATGCATCCGCGCTAATGTGGACGATTCTGAGGTACAGCATCTAAGGTCTAGAACTACTGGTCGAGATTACTTACTACGCTTCTCAGTGGCTCAGAATAAAAGCTAAAGGTGATCCATGTAATTTTTCACTGTATTATAAGCAGTAAGATACCTCTGACTTCATTAAAACTAGTTCATCATATATCTTTGCTATCTCATTTATTAATTGCATGCATTTCCTTACTCATTACTATATTAAGATGTACTTGACTAACAACTATACTTTACGTATGAGACTTAATAATACCAGTAAAACTAGACTACAATGATGATCTCGAGCCAACCATTGAGATATGCTTTTTTGGATCTGAATGGTTGACTCAAGGAAGAAAATGGATATTTCCACAGACCATCGTTGGCGGGGAGCAGGTAGATGACTCATTTATTATAGAGTACGTGTTTAGATTCGGACAATGCTCTGTTTAAAGCACATATTTGTCTGTGTCTTACCGAACGTATAAAAGTCACAACAAGGAAACCCCTTTTGTTAAATGAAATAATCGGAAAGTAAAGAATACTCTTAAAATAACATACAGTCATCCAGTTTCAGTTTGGAAAGGACAGGAGGCTTGATGGCCTGTGTTAGTCATGACAATGATGGTCTCTCAGCTGATCCAACATGATTTAGTCTTGCTTTCGTACTATTCGGCTGCCTAGACTGAAGTAGACGAAGACTTTCAAACTTCGGACGTTAATAACTTCACGCAACGCCCTTTAAAAGTGTTAAGTTGGCTACTAGCCTGTCGACAATCTTAAAAGTCTAACACCTAATATTCATGTAAATTGCTTAGGCTCGAAGCCCCTTGTTAAATAAGAGTTCTTGTGGCTACATAATGCCAGTTTGTCATGCATTCGAAGGAAACTCAAAAACCGAGATCAAGTCGTCTACGTCTGAAGTTTCGTTTCTCGCACCGAGTAGTTAATTACTGGAATTCTCTACCAGAACAAGTAATATCAGCACCTTCTGTTGATATATTAAAAACGAGATTGGACTTTTACAGTGTAACAAACTGCAAGGATTAATATAGATCAATGGACCTCTTATCCTTATTACCGAAAACTGAACTTCGGCAAACCAAACATGAAATAGAACCCAAACCTTTCGCGCTACTTAGTGTCAGTTTTAACAGCCGGACTGACCGGAGCTGCACTAAACAAATGAAAGCGTTTAAGGGGAAAAATTTTAATTGATCTTTTTTAGCTCCAAAATAGCAACACTTGTAGAAAAGAGCAAAATTCAACCAGTCCTTAGGCCTGGACACATTCCTTTATTACTCCTAGTAAGGTCACTCAAAATGACTCTAAATTCTTCTGATATTGTTATGACCACTTTTAAAACCAGTTTCAGTCTCTCCTAAAAAGGGATAAGGGTCTTCAGAAGTGAACCTTGGCCTGTCAGACAACTGCAGCGAGCTTATCCAGACATCCTGCAACTAGTCATGGAACAAATCGATGGTGAGGCGCTGGACTAGGCCTTTTACTAAACTACTTCCGATGAACTATGTATGAGTGTAGTAACTCAAACAGTCACCTCATTGTCTCGAAAAACCAAAGTATACTGGCCTAAGTGCTGTGTTACTGTTTGACGTTTCTCAGAACGTGATTTTCTTCTGCACAAACAATGCGTGAAGTTCACCTCTTTCCCATTCAAAATTTGTGTGGTTATGAAAGAAGGATACGACCGAAAATTCCGAAGCGAAGAAAGCTATTATGCGGTAAATGTTCAAGTGTAATTTTCTTTTATGAACCACTGTCAACAATTACTACTTCATCAATCGATTTTCCATCCTTACCTAGTACCCGTTTCTTAACAACTCCATCTCTAAGACCCCAACCGCGGAGTCGTAAAAGAGCAACAAAAGCCAGTCTCGTACATCTTTCTTTCATACCACGACACCTTGTCTTAAACTGACCACCTCTCCACTTTTCCAACCAGTCCCAGAGTCTCCAAATAACCCAAGACGTGGAATTCTCTGGGACGACATTCGTATAACACGTCCAAGTCACTTAACTTTATGTCTCAAGATAGTGACACCAATTGAACTATCATCACTGTGCACGAACACATGATGCCGAACCTCCGCATTACTAACATGGTGTTGCCACTGGATGTCAGCAATCCTTCGGAGACAATGAGTATCAAACACAGAGTCGTCTAACATCTTCAACTAAGAAAAGCCACGTATCACAAGCATAGAGCGAAACTGTTCTCACGGACGCGTTGTAGATCCGACCTTTTACAGCCAGACTAACATCACGAAGGCGCCAAAGATGGCCCAGATTGGCACAAGCTGCTCTGGCTTTCACTATACGTGCATCAATTTCATCACTCACGCCACCACCAGCACTTATGCAGCTACCTAGATACACGAACTTCTCGACTACTTCAATCTACTCACCACCCAGGGTGAGTACAGGATGAGGGTCCTGCCAGCCTTGTAAAAGAACTTTGCATTTCGAAGGTGCAAAGCACATGCCGTATCTGTGGACACTGATTGCCAGCTGATTAAATGCGAATTGCATGGTTTGGGCATTATCGCCCAGTAAGACAATATCATCCATATAATCAAGGTCGAGAAGTCTTTCTCGAAGCAACAGATCTACACCGCCATTGCTTACATCTATCAGAGCTGTTTCCAGAGTGTCATCGATAGCAAAGTTGAGGAGGAATGGTGAGATTGGACAACCCTGTCTAACCCCACTGCTTGAATGGAACAATGGAGAAAGGTGGTTGTATGCCTTCACTCGGCCTGAGGCGTTTGTATATAGGACCTTTAAGATGTTAATAAACTTATCAGGCACACCCTTCTTCAATAGACAATCCCAAAAAACAGTCCTGTCCAGCAAACTGAAGGTGGCCCTGATGCCAGGAAGCACGATTGCTGACCCGTGATAAGTATGATGGTATCCTAACATTTGGCGGAGGGTGAAGATATAATCAATACATCATCGACTAGAACGAAATCCAGCATGCTCCTTGAGAGTCAATCCTGGGGTTTTGAACAAATTACGAAGTATGACGGAAGCCAATAATTTGGACGCAATCGGAAGCAGACTTATCCCCCGATAGTTGTTACAGGAACGACGTGAACCTTTTTTAAAGATAGGGACAACTATCAACTCATTCCGTGATGTTGGAACACCCTTTACCTCCCGGACCTATGTAAACAACGTTGTCAGCCCCTTAACCAGAAAGTCACCACCATTTTTAAAGAGCCGGAGGTAGGTCATCTGGGCCCGGTGATTTGTAGCGTTTCGAGAGTTGGAGTTTCTTGCAGGCCTCCACCTCATTTGGTGGATCAGTCTTCACCGGCCATTTGAGATGTGCTGTGGTGTATTCTAAAGGTTAATCTTGGCCATCATCCTACATATATATATATTTTAAAGACTGCCTGTAACTCAAGATTTTCTGGACAGTTCATTTCACTAAGCTATCAAAGAGACCCTGTAGATCTATTTTTCTAGATATTACGATCAGCTTCATTGTTGGATTGGCACATTTATCTCTTTGTTATCATAGTAATGGACCTAATCCTGAAATTGCAGATTTGTCATGATGTGAAATATATAAATTTTTGCGTGGAAGTCACACCAAAGTCTACGCTGACTCGTCGTATCTTGACCATCATCAATCGGATGTTTAGCGCTTCTGAAGAACACATTTGGACTGGAGATAAAATAATATTTTTAGTGTGAACAGGGACAAGTTACACAGAAAGGCAACGCCTGCAAGTCTGAGCCATGTCATACTGATCAGTTGTTCCCACATTCACTGTTTCTGATCTCTCTGTGTTAGTTGCTAAATATGAATTTTCTAAGTAATCTAGAGTAGTGTGGTTAGAACCAATACCACTACAACACCGTCAGGTCATAGTCTATGGATACATCCGGAAAATCAGTTTGGGTAGAATAAATTACGGTATCTTCAGGTAAGACTTATGGAGATTAGCAATGAGCAATGAATAAAAAAGAGTGTATACCTTACTTGGGTCAAGAGAGCTTTAAAGGTTATAACTTTATCACATATTTTGTTCTTCAAGTTCATTTTCACACTTTCCATTGAAAGTTAGTAACATATGTAAATCTGGAATATCCTGTTCAAATATCTTATTTAATAATTTGATACCCCATCCCTGAAACTTCATACGTATTTAAAACAACTGACTTTTATATTGGCCCATTCCTAACGTTGCTAACCCACCTACAGCCTTTCTAGGGTAACCGCTAGTCCCAGGCGCATATAACGGAGGAGGGGTGAGCATGGGTTTGCCAACCCCATTTTTACGGCCAAATTTTCCTTTATCTTCCGTTATTGAAACACAGTATGTCTATCTGCTTATAACTTATGAACTCAAAAAGACAATAGAACCAAACTTCAATTCGGGTATCAAAAGTTGTTCGCAAACAACAGATAATCGGCCTTAATATATTTCTACTAACAATTGTAACAATTACGAAACAAAACTTCGATTTTTCAGGTTCCATCAGCAGAAACTTCCAAATACCAAAGCAAAGAAAAAGAGAAACCGAAATGTCCGAAGACATAGACATAGACAAACAGGTCTGGAAGTTGAGTGGAACAAACAGATCCAAAAACAGTGGAACTATTAATATCCAATGTGGCAGTTTCTAATCAGTAAAATATCTTCACTGTTTCTGTAACACACATCCCGTAGAAAAGAGCATTGCTAGAACCTCGCTAAGCAATATATATCATTTACCCCATTTAAAGTCTGTCCTGATATTTGAATAATCTTCATTTGGAAAAGCTAAGACGTCTCATGGTTAAATCCGGAATTCCCCGGATATCACGAGTTCTATTCTGACAATCGGAGCGACAACTGGCACAAGTACATAAAATGTGTGCACGGTGTGGAAGACTAGGAGGAAATGTAAATATTCAACCTGGAGGAGCCCGATAAATGTGAAACTTATCAGACAAAAGTTATACAGAAAAAACTATTCTCGGAAGATTTAACATTGCACTCTGGCCATGAAGAATAAGAACTCTCGAACAATCATGGAGCTGCAATAATGCTGTCCAAAGAATTACGTAAAACACTTGTGGGATGAGAACCGCATCAGTCCAAAATAACTAAAACAAAGAAGGCAGGTATCATAGTGAATGTTATCCAGTGCTAAGCACTCACCAATGAAGGCTAAGAAAAAGATAAATATGTTTCGTGAGAGGCTAAAGTCGATCGTTAAAGGATATCCATCATGGTAATTGATCATCCTGATGGGAGACATAAACGCCAAGTTCGGAGTGGACAAAACCGTGTATGAAGACATAATGGAACGAAATGAACCGGGAAAAAGGAGTGACAATGGTGAGAAATTAAGAAACATGTGTATCCTCAAGAAAGCGGTTATTGGTTGTACCGAACTCACACATAAACTCATGTATAAAACCACGTGGAGTTCACTGGTCTCCACTGAACAGAACAGGATCGATCACATATGCATAAATAAAAAGCTCAGAAGGATCATGTAAACCGTGAAGACAAATGTTGCTATATTCGAACGGACACTAAAGGAGTAGTGAATGCCGGAATTACATGTAAACCATTATTGCGTGTATCCTGATTACATAACTATTGAATAACTAGATTATTATATTTATGTACTGCTTTTATCATGAGCTTAAATCAAGCCACTAACTATTGCTACATGACTTACCATCCTTATTCTATTGCCAGTTTATCATTCACAGCAACTCCTACTCCCAGACACTTTTTGGCTTATAATGAATCTCAGCAACAGATTCCAAGCCTTACAAGATCTCCTCAAGGATTAAAGAAACAATAACCCCAACATGCTGGGATTTGGCTGATCACAAGAAGCACCTGCAAAAGGATGGTTCTCTATTCAAACCTTGAACATGATTCAAGAGAGGAAATACGAGATGACGTCGATCAGCAACAGTCGAACAAAATATAAGCAATCAGAGCGACCAGTCAAGAACACAGAAGGCGACCTAATAACGGAGATTCAAGAACAGAGGAGCATATGAGTAGAACACTTTGAAAAGGTCTTAGGTGGACCAGCCACACTGAACCTGCTGGACATCAAGCAGCACACACAGAACTTCCCACAGATTTTACCCCACTAGCAATGGAAGAAATCAGTGAGGCCATCAGACAAATCAAAGGTTGAGAAGCAGTGTAGATGGCGTCGAGTCTTGAAGGACTGTGGTCACCACTACATTTAGATGACGCGCCCGAAAACGACTTGGTTCCTACGCCAGCTCTTAAATCAGAAGACTGTAACTGGTCCAGATAGAGTATATCTATTGGCAATCTCGTGGTATCGAATGAATACCGAAGCGTACTAAAGATTACAGGCAATAAGAGCGGAGCGTAAGAAAGTTAGAACCAACAAGATGGATAGCGGAACGAGAAGTGACATTGATACAGTTAAACGATAACGAGTACGGTAAAACAATCTCTGGTGCAATTGGTTATAATAATAATTGTTTCCACTATTCCAATCGTGTTCTCGTCGAGAAAAGCAGGTCACTACAGGAGTCCCCCGCTAGAAAGGGTTTAAACTCTCGATATGTAGTGGTTTCGTTCGTGGGACTGATCGCGAAACGCGCGATTGTAGTGATCGTTGATCCTCGAGTTGCCACCAAAGGTCGTTGACGTAGAAAGGTACCATGAGAAACGTACTGTATTGTTTGCTTGTGTTAGCGTGCTACAGCAGAATGGTTTGTATCCACAATCTGAAGTTTGTGTTCGTAGAGGTCCGGACCAGAAACGCTGCAGACGTAGGACGAAACCAGATTGATCCAAAAAACCAGGTGCGACCAGAATAACCAAGTTTGGGACCAAATGTATACCATAGGTATTTGGAGCCAGAGAGATCGACTGAGTGCGTTGACTAGAGCGTGGGTGATCAGGCCAGCTTTCGCCAAGGTTGACTGAAATCGACGATACCAATTCGGCGATGGTCGGAGGCGTGGGCTCGGGTTAGATGAAAAATCAAAGAAAAAGAGAAAAGTGTGGCATGAGTGTAGTATAGGGGTAGGGTTCTATACTGTATCCGTTGTTGGTTATGAGGTTAGTCGCGAAGGCGTACGGGTAAGTGTACTCGGCGACCGGAACGTGAGACGGTAGTCTCGTTCGAACCTCGTGAGCCTGCAGTCTCATCCGCAGTCAAGAGCGGCGTGGTATGCTGGTCTGTCCGTTGACGAGGCAGATGACACGTGCTGTTGACTGGTATGTGAGAATGAGGTCTCGGGTGCATCTAGTGTGGGATCCGAAGTGGATGCAGAGGTCCCGCTAGAAGATTTGATGGGTTTGGCATTGAGTCTCGGTTTATCATGTATAGCACTTTCATCGACGTGTGCTGGCTTGAGACGATCAATGCTGACTATCTCGACGCGGCCATGTCGATCAACCCTGAAGGTCTTTTCGTGACGGGAAATCACGTGAAAAGGGCCTTCGTAAGGTTGTTGCAGAGGTTTGCGTGCCGAATCTACTCGTATAAAAACATGTGAACAGGTAGATAACTCTCGAGGGAGAGCGACCTGTGGATGTTGTATACGAATTGACACCGGAGGTAGTGTTCGCATGCATGCAGACAGTCGTTGGACATAGTCTGATTTGCCGAAATTGTTACTGCTCCGTGGTGTGAAAAATTCCCCAGACAGACGCACTATCGTTCGGAAAGCAAGTTCAGCGGTGGAACATTGAATATCTGCCTTTAAGTTCGTTCTGATACCCAAGAGGACGAGCGGTAAGGTTTCACACCACTTGTTGTTTTCGTGTGCTCGAATAGTACTTTTGAGTTGGCGGTGAAACCGTTCAACTAACCCGTTTGATGATAGGTGGTAGGCGGTAGTGCGTATGCGTTCCGTACCAAACAGCCGGGTTAGCGAGGATATTAATGCGGACTCAAATTGTTGTCCTCGGTCAGTCGTGACAGTCGAGGGACAACCGTACAGAGCTATCCATCGTTCTACGAAGCGGCGAGCAACTGTCTTCGCCGTAATAGACGTGATGGTAATAGCTTCGGGTCATCTTGTGAAACGATTGATGCATGTATGTAATCATACCCGTGCGATGGTGGCAATGGTCCTAAAATCTCTATATGAACGTGATCGAAGCAAGCTTCAGGCGTAGCGAAAGTGCCAATGGGGGGGAGCTACGTGCCTGTGCACTTTTGATAGTTGAAATTGTAAGCATTGCTTTGCCCACATACGGACATCTTTATTCATGGACGGCCAGACGTACCGTGCAGCGATGAGGCGTAGTCTGGCTGCGATACCTGGATGAGATAGACCATGAAGGGCATCAAAGAGGAGACGGCGGTAATCGGAGGGTACGATGGGTCGAGGGAGAACCATCGAAGTATCGTATAGGATAGTACCTGAGCTAGTAGCTGGGGGTACTTCCCGGCACTGAAGGGAGGTAGACTGTTGCGTTTCCGTGCATGAAGGATCATTTGCTTGATCGGCGGCCATAGCAGGTAGACGGAGCACTGGCAAAGTAACTGCATTCACTTGGATACGTGACAGATCATCAGCAGCACAGTTCAACTCGCCTTTGACGTGACGAAGGTCTGTCGTGAACTGAGAGATATAGCCCAAATGTCTGCACTCTCGTGGTGAGCAGCGGTCAGACTTGGTATGCAGAGCATACGTTAAGGGCTTGTGTTCGGTGAATAAGATGAAATTGCGACCTTCTACTGCGTGCCGGAAATGTTTGATGGCGCAGTAGGCTGTTAGCAGTTCGCAACCAAAAGCGCTATATCTCGTCTCCATGGGAGTGAGGCGTCGTGAGAAAAATTCGAGGGGTTGCCAACTCCCGGAGATATTCGGTTGCATAACGGCCGCTATGGCGAAATCCGATGCACCAACCGCTTTACTAAGCGTGGCTGATGGGCCAGGATGCACGAGAAGTGTGGTTTGAGCTAGAGCCGTTTTGATCTCTGAAAATGCAGTACGTGCGGCGTCGTTCCATTCCAGCTTGCGTCGATTACCGCGAAGTAAATCGGTTATTGGTCGTAACCGTTCTGCCGCGTGTGGGATGGAGCGTCGGTAGAAGTTGACCAAACCGAGAAATGCCTTCAGTTCCTTGAGTGTGGACGGTACGGTGTACTTCATTATTGTACGCACTTTATCCTCACAAGGTAGAATACCCTCATGCTTAATAACATGACGTAAGAATTTTATTTCCTTCCTCCCGAGTTCACACTTGTCGGGGTTGACTATTATTCCATTACCCGAAAGGCGCTGGAATAGTAGTGTTAGGTGCTGATAATGTTCATCTACATTTGATGATACGATCAGCAGGTCATCAATATAGACGTGAACAAAATCTAGGTCTCGTACTATGCTATCGATAAACCTTTGGAAAGTTTGAGCAGCATTCCGTAATCCAAATGGCATTCGTAGGAACTCAAACAGACCGAAAGGAGTCGTGATAGCAGTTTTCTCGATGTCCTCAAGAGCGACTGGAATCTGGTGATATGCTCGTACCAGATCGATCTTGGAAAAAATGGTCGTGTCCTTGAGTGATGCCGTGATGTCATATATGTGGGGGATGGGGTATCTATCGAAACGTGTAACTGCGTTTAACGCTCGATAGTCTCCACATGATCTCCAACTAACCCCATCCTTTTTTCGCACCATGTGAAGAGGTGAAGCCTAGGGACTGTGAGAAGGATGAATAATACCAGTAGCTAGTAAATTGTCAAACTCACGTTTGGTGAAAGCTAATTTGTCCGGTGCCAGTCGGCGAGGTCTTGCTGTGACTGGTGGTCCGCGGGTGACTATGTAGTGTACGACACGATTGGTCACCGATGGAGTCTCCTCGAAGTGTTTAGTTAGTTTGGGGAATTTCTGAAATAAAGCGCGGAATAAATCGTCACGCTACCTTGTTGAGTGGGGTGCCCTCGAGCAAAGCAATATGGGTTGGTTGGATACTAGCTGGTAGAGATTCGAGCTACAATTCTTTGGCAATCTACGAGTCAGCTGTCGTATTTCCTGCGAGAGATTGCAGGTGCCTGAGGTGGTGGCTCGGTTTAGCATCACCCATAGGGTGACGTGCTGATAAGGTCCTCAATCGTTCCTCTCTTGACGGGAGGAAGTGTCTAAGGATTACTTCCTTGAGACGATCGTAAACGTTTGGTACGTTTGAATTGAGGACAACCTCATGAACAGCAGTTAAGTGATCCCCGGGTAAAGATTCCAGAGCATAGGCATATTTTTGCCGTTGGTTGGTTATGCGGCGGATCTCGAATTGAGACTCCAGTGCTGAGAACCAAATTTCTGGATCGTGGAACCGGTCGAAAGTTAATTGCCTGTACTTCCGAGTCTATTATATTAATAATATTTTTATCGTTATCCACCATATTAAGTTGCTAGAATATTATATATTGAAAAATGCCAATACGAATACGTGCAACAGAAGTGAATAGATAAATAGTAGACTCACCACTTTGGTCTTGTATGGAAGATTTGCCAAAGTTGAATTGTGTTCGAAGAGTTGGCTCACCAGATGTAGATGGCGTCGAGTCTTGAAGGACTGTGGTCACCACTACATTTAGATGACGCGCCCGAAAACGACTTGGTTCCTACGCCAGCTCTTAAATCAGAAGACTGTAACTGGTCCAGATAGAGTATATCTATTGGCAATCTCGTGGTATCGAATGAATACCGAAGCGTACTAAAGATTACAGGCAATAAGAGCGGAGCGTAAGAAAGTTAGAACCAACAAGATGGATAGCGGAACGAGAAGTGACATTGATACAGTTAAACGATAACGAGTACGGTAAAACAATCTCTGGTGCAATTGGTTATAATAATAATTGTTTCCATTATTCCAATCGTGTTCTCGTCGAGAAAAGCAGGTCACTACAGCAGCATACCATATAGAGCACCGAAGCAAGATCAGCATTCCAATAACTGAAGAACATCTGCAACTCAAAACAACTATCAGTCAACACAAAATTCAGGGTTTTCAATACAAACCGAATTGAAACGTGGAGAACTAAGACAACCATCATCAGCAAAGTAGAGGTATTTATAAACAATGGTCTGTGCAAAGTACATGGTTTACGTTGGCGGATACCATCAGCAACATACCAGCTGAAGAGGAAGATAGGAAAAGATGCTGGAGATGAGTAGGATAGAAATGGAGGAAATCACCAAAATGCATCACAAGGTGAATACTAACTTGGAATCCTGAAGGCGAAAGGAAAAGAGGAGTATCAAAGAACATATTGCGCCGGGAACTGAAGGCAGACATGAAAGAATGAATAGGACATGCGAACAACTGGAAAGGAGCGCCGAGGACAGTTATATTTGTTCTGCCCGAGCTCTATAGTTAATTTATTTTAAATTTCCATCTTCAGCTTTTGGTATCTATCTTACAGTGATTTAGTGTTTTGTTCTTTGGTTCTAGAAACTCAAAATTTATAGAATTCACTTAGTATTGTTTGTTTGAATCTTCCCATTGATGCTTAGGACTGCAACTGGTCAGTCTCTAATTGGCATATGTGCATACTGTGCGTATTGCCTCGATATTGACTTAATTCACAAGCATTATAAGCAAAAATGAATGGTGGCTAGCAGTGTGTTATATCCCATAATTATTCTAAAGGAAGTTATTTAACGTGAAATACACTAATATTTATTTTGATGAATAAAATAGTGATTTAAAAACTCGTGATACTGGAAAGAATAGCCTAAAAAGTGACAATTTGAAACTGGTAACGTTTATTAATACGATTATAATTGTCGATGCTTCATAGTTGACTGGAAAATTATCTGCAAGTGGAGATTTGTTTAGAAATGAAAACTATCTGAACTTTTCTACAAACTCCCCATTCAATCCAAACGTGACTTACGTACTGCAAGAATTCACTCAGTTAAAACGAATACCATTGTAGTGACCTACTTTTGTGACGAGAACGCGATTGGTATAATGGAAACAACTATTATTATAACCAATTATACCAGTGATTGTTTTGCTGTACTTGTTTGTTTAACTGTACCAAAGAGTTTTCCTTCCGTTGCCTGTGACCTTGCACGAACTTGCTGAGGCTCGGCAGTTCCGCCCGTAATCTCTAGCACGTCTCGGTATTCTTTCGATACCACGACATCGCAAACAAATATATCTTATTTCAACCAATAACAGCCTTCTGGTTTTTGGCCTACCGAGGGATCCACGTCAATACCTGGCACGTAATCTTCATGTAGTGGGGATCATAGTCAATCGTGACTCGACCCCATCTACACCATAGATATGGGACCACATGTAAACACAGACGTTTTAATATAAAAAATATTGGTGAAACTATAATTTATGGACGACCTTTGAGCGACTCTATAGTGACCTTGAGAATGTTCACCAATTTACTAGGGCTAAATGACGGTTGTAAACCTGTGTGAAGAACAAAGATTATGACATACAGTTGATGGTTAGGGTTAGGAATTAGATTTAGGATTTTCATCACGAACTGACATAAGCTAAAATGCCAAAACGCTATTTAGACGAATAGGTGAATGAATTTCGAGCATCAATCCAAGACCTATTATCCCAAATCTGATTGGTTCGTCCATAAATTATGGTCTCACTATTTTGACAGCTATTAAATATTTCCATGTATTAGCAAGTAGTCTGTTGAAACTTAAACACTGTTGTGTTAGTCGATAGATTGGTATTTTCTGTTTGTGTGCTTCATTTATGCTGCTACATAGTCTGAACAATCCAACTAGATAATTCACTGTTTTTAAACTCAACAATTTGTACTATATGTCCATTTTACTAGTGTATTGCAAGATGAATTTTGAATGCATACAAAGAGTTGTACCTTGATTAACTAACGGTTCTTCAGAGTTACAGACAGTGTTATTTTCTGAAGTTCCTTTCTTACTGCAAGAAATAATGTACAGTGATTTTATTTGCGCTATTCAATCCAACTTGTTCTTCATTATCGTACCAATCTATTCAGTCAAGTTGATTAACAGTAGTGTAACCTGGTAATCGAATATTGATTAGTGATTTCAACTTTAAGCCACACTTCTTTGACTTATCTGAGTTAATAGTGCTAATCGGTTGTGTAAACTTAATTAAGTAGGACGGCGTCCAAAACCAATTGAAAATGCTTCAATTAAAGCTACACTAGACGCTATCCCATTTACCTTAATACTTTTAAAGTTTTCGAAGACCCTTCAAACAATGAAGCAAATTTACTGGAGTCTACGTATCAACACGTCTTCTTACTTTTTTCTGGTTAGCGTTTTTTAGCGAGTTGGTTTTCTACGGGATGGGGTCACTAACCCCATGCCCAACCCTCCTTCTTTACCCGTGCTTGGGACCGGCAGTAGCCCCCGGAGGAGCTACAGGCGGAGTCGTCTTCATTTAGTTATAAATATCTTTTATGTCAGGTATATTTAATAAATATATAAACTTCATGCAATTTGTTGAAAAAGATAAGAATTAAAAAGACCGACTTTGAATCACAAATTTATTCATTTGATTCATTTACATTTTACATAGAAAATCAATTTTAATGCATTCAACTTCATATTACAATAATTTCTAATAAACTGTTAACATATGAATCAAGTGACTTCTGTCAACTCAATAAAGATACAATTCGACACTTAAGTGACTGATTGGAAATCAAGAAACGATTTTTATAGATGAATTAAATATGTATTTGAGAAAGTTATTTCTGTTTGTAGGCTGGTTATCGCTAAGTAATCATGTGATACTATTTATTTATTCTAATAACTGACTATTTATAGGTATCAATGCCAAGGTTGAACTTGATATTTTCAGTAAATTGAGCATTGGGTAGAAGGTTAATACTGAATATAGTACTATTTAAACTTGCGTTAATTTAATTGGGTGGTTCATTTAATCTAAAGAAGTCGCTTACATTAAGTCACGAAACGTCAGAGATAAACCTTTTTTCTCATTGGAATATAACAAAAGGTATATTTATTACTAATTGACTATTTATTTTGATGAATACGAGAAGTTGCTGGATTTTCAACTTGTTGACATGACGATGTTACACAAACTAACTCATTTTACAATTACACTTGGAAAGGATGAAAATATCATTCCGTTTTAAAGTTATTATATGGTTACACAAGTTAATGACAAACATTAAGGTAGAGAGAAGTGAACGAGCACATAGATATATTCTTTTATCTATTTAAACCACCATCATTCCAATCCCTAAATTTAGATATCACAGAATAAGTTGTTCACATATGAAAATTGAAGGTTCCAGGTTGATTCCACATGAGTTCTAGAATTGTGACATTGAGTAGTCGAAAATTAGTATGCAAACACTTTTATCCAATAATTGTTGATTTCCATAACTTCTTCATTTGACCCACAGTTAATTTCCGAGATCATTTTCATATTTAATAGCAATTATAATAATCCTTTTATCTAATATCAATGACTCAGCTATTACCATTTATGAGTGAATCGTGTAGCTATGTATCTAAAAGAACAATTAAACAGGCTATCCATAGGACTTGCTGTTTAATTATGGTCATTACTACCAAATAACCGAAGTCACTGAAAACCCTAGTAAATTGTGAAAAAATGAGTCACATCCCAATACTTGTGTTTTCGGGCGCATACACTTAAACGTGCAGCGGTAGCTTAAAGGAGTAGCTAAACACATGTTGAAGTGTTTACGTAAGCGAACAAATCCCAATGACCTAATAAAAGCAGATAACAAACACTCATCTTCCTTTATTGCCCAATATAACGTTGAAACAGGGAGTAAGGTAAACCATAAGAAAAATCAGCCCCACCCATTGTACTTACATTAAATCTGCCCCAGCAATGTGCTTTCGTCTTCTCCTTATTACACTTAGGATCCAGTTTGTCAAGGTTGACCCTCTTAACAAGTTAATGTGTGGTTAGTCCAAAATGTACTGCATTGATATATATAAAAATGAACTACACTTCATTACGCCATAGAAAAGGCTTCTAGAAAACCTTCCATACACATACAATATCTCCGAACCACAACTCGGATTTCCGTTTAAGAAGGAGCAACATAATCAAGAAGTTCATAGATCCATTTAGAACTAAAACCATGTGCTCACTAGTGACCGATTTCGAGAGATAATTCTGGTGAGAAACCATGACCAGTGGAGTTCAAACGAGTCTCATGTGAGGATCAATTGTTCAGTACGTAACAATCACGGTTTAAAAATTCACTAAGAATGAGGAAATTAATAAAAGTCTTTGGAACAGAATATCAATTGTTTATATTAACAACTGAAATTTGGAAAGATCATATTAGTCTTTCATAATTTAATGTCACTACACAGCTCAGCTGTTAAATAAAGTTTGACAAATGATCAGTGATATTCACTATACAAATTGCCATATCAAAGTTTTCTGTTACTAGTATACATGTTGATGTAAATAGAAGGGGTGCAGAAAGGAGTAAACTTTTATCAACCATGTGATGTCACTTTATGATATTATTACGGTACAAAAGGTTGCAGTACACACTGTGATTGTAGCAACCTATATATATCCTGATATTTATTTGAGTCACTCTCAACATATACATATTTGGTAAGTTGAAATAATTCTGAAAAAAGAAATTTACTTGCAATATTTTCACTTTTGGAGATTAGGTGATCCAATGGTTTGACCAATATCATGCAAGACACCGAATTTAAGACTAAACCAATCCATAGTTCATTTAATGTTGTCTGATCTTTAGATTCTGTAATCATTATAAATATTTCTTGTTGTATTCACAATCAATGAAATTGCGCTTAAACTAGCCTTATGTCTTATGTTTTTAAATAAACCTTATTCCCTGTTTGATCACATTTTCTTGCCAGATGTTGTTATTTTTCTATCTTTTAATATCTTTTATTTTAATATCAAACCACACCTAATTTCGTTTAAGTGTAAAATCTTTACCTAACTTCTAAGTTGTATTCATATTAATAAATTTATAATATACTCTATCCACCCACCAATTAATGACAGTTTTTATGTTTATCTATCATATCTTACAAGACTGTTCACTGTTTCAATGTCATTTTTTCTCTTCATAATCAAGCATAATATGCTTCTCTGTATCTTCATAAGGCATCGATACAATACTTCATTTTTCCAATTGTTATGTTACATTTTTAACTTACCCTATGATTGGCTATTTGTAAGTTTTCATGATTGAACTAGGCAATAAGAGGATCAACTCATTTAAAAAATACTTTGCTAATTGTATTGATCTTTGGCTCTAACGTTTGATTTATTCTGTCTGTCAATCGCACAATGTTGATCCTTTTCAACTTCTATGAACTTCTACCTTCCCTGTTATTTATATTTAGGATTCTGAAGAATATTAAACATGATTAAACTCACATCTTAAATGTTATTGCATGTTAACTAATGTGCCAAATGCAAAGAAAAGTTTTATTTTTGATAAAAAAAAATAAAGAAAACACAACTAATTATCATAACTTATTGTTTATAATTTCATATATCAATGTACATTAATGACTAATGGAAAGAGTAAATGCCAACCGATAAATTCTCTGTTTGTTTCTTCTTCGTTTTTCTTCTTCTTCTTCTTCTTCATGATTTTATACAAATAACTGAATTCTGTTAAGTTCAGAAGTTTAATAACAAACTTAATTAATATGCATATAGATATGAATAATAGGTCTGAAAACAGTTGTGGTATATAACTAACTGACTGGCTTATTTTATGTTAGTTTTCATTTTGATATAGTTTATTTTCCATTATTAAGGTTAACATAATTATGCATCCAGTTTATATACATATATATTTGTAAAACAAAAGTATAAGACTGTCTTGTAAATAGAATAGCGTTCCTTGACTAACTATCTTATTGAACTTTGGAAAGTAGTTGATAATTTACTATAAAACCATTTGATCTTATTTTAACTCCTATACAAATTCAATGTATTGAAATGAATTTAAATTCCTATAGATAAATATATGGAAGATAAATAGCTGATGCTATACATAACTTACTTACTTACTTACGCCTGTTACCCTTCATGGAGGAGCATAGGCCACCCACCAGTTCTGGTTAGCGTTTTCTCAGCGAGTTAGTTTTCTACGGAATGGGATCGCTAACCCCATGCCCAACCCTCCTCCTTTACCCGGGCTTGGGACCGGCAATAACTCTATAAGAACTACAGGCGGAGTTATACATAACTAATTTAACCTAATAAATTACATTAACTGTTCACTTAACCGTCATCAGTATAATATTGTCTTGTTCTAAGTGATGATTGAATTCTTACGGTCAAGTTGCAACATAGTCACTAGTTTAAATGACTGAATATATTTGTACAGCTTCTTTGACACTATGTAGTTGAAGGAAATCAGTAAGAAACCGTAGATTTCGGGTTTATGAAAGGTGGTACTCACCGCTAAATTGTAATCTTGGAAGAAATGGTTGAAAACCATAGTTGCATTACATACTACTTATCATCAAAGGAGTCACTTTTAATGAGTGTTAAAAACTATGGCTACAGAAATTTTTGAAACATAGTGCCTATAAACAATGTTTCAACAAGCGAAAATAGAAACTTTGATCTTATCTATACAACAAAAGGTCACTGAAAACATTGAGAACATGAATTGGAAATATCAACACAATAGCAAGTTTGACAATCAAAGATTTAAATATAAACGCGACTTACAACTACGTACTCTAAGTGGTTTATTACAGACCAAGAAAATTCACTCAGATGATCCCCATCGATTAATAAATATCAACATCTCAGAAACAAGCAGTCCAGATAAAAATTCAGCTGATAATATTTCTTGAGGAAATAAATGTGAACGGATTCCATTTATAAAGAATACTCTGTAGTTTCGGTTGCTATTTCAAGCCCATATACCTTATTCTAGCTTCTGGACAGACCAATTTATCCATTCTTCATGAGTCACATTTTGACCTTGTTAATTATTAACTTATCAACACTGACTGTTTTTACATAAACGTATTTATGTGTACACTTATCCTATTTATCACATGTTTGTAACCTATTTTTATCTGGCTATAAATATTGATTAACGCTCGGATAAATAGAGTTGGCCCACACTCCATCTCCACTGCACGCCATTTTTGTTCATTCTTTTGATTGTTTGTTCCGATCAACGAGTGTACGAAATATAAGTATTGAAAAATCCATTCTCGTATTCGACTTATTTAATTCCGTTATTCACTCACGTGGATCAAGTTGATGATTATATACGAGAATAGTCAGGAAGTATATTTCAACAGCAATCATTCAAAAAAAATCATTCATACGAACTACTTGGAGTCAGATGCCGGGCCACTAAAACTCGGTTCAGTAAGTCAAATATAAAAATCTAAAACTGATCAAATAGATTAAAGTGTGAAAAATAAAATTCGTGTTTAATGTTGACTTTTAAAGAATTCAGTATCAACTAACCAGGAGTAGAATAATATCAACATAGTAATCTAATCCAAAAAATGAATGAAATAATCCTCTATTATTTCTAATAAAGAAACAAACTAAATCCATTCTTTCGAGAAGTGATCTAAAAGTGATTCAAATTATATTACCAAGAGCTGCTTTGATAAAAACTTCATTTATATTTTGTATGTTTAATTTGATGCACCAAAATTGTTTATTAATTAACATGGGAGATCATCTACAATTTACTGAAACTATATGTTGAAGCAGTACTTAGTTTTATACTCTTTTAATAAAACAAATGTTGACATTCTTGAAAACATGACCATAGTAGAAATGTTTTGCAGGTCTGTGAAATCTTCACTATATGATCGAATAAACTATCAAATATATGAATTTTTTTCTTGAGTTTTTTCACTATCTCATAAGTGTGGAAAATGTTGCCAGATTCCTGACAACTTTAAAATGATCTATATAGTTGATGGATGAAGTTGCTAGTTTTCAACTTGTTCGTCGTCTTATGGAAATGAGTAAAGTTGAAAACATATCGAATTTTAGATTTGAAATGTATATAAACAGTTAAAAAGCTTCAGATAATCTTTCGAAGCCTAAATTCAAGGAACAGTTGTTCAGTGTTTTGATAAAGATCTTGGACTGATCCATGTTGGTAGGTGTAGACTACCTGGTTGGGATTCGCAAGATGATAGCAATTGATGGTTAGAGACCTTGAATGACATGGCTCAAAATTGTTTGCAATGGCGTAGGTGTATCCACTCTTTGTGTTCTACCAAATTCTAATCTTCTGAATTCTTCATGTCTCTATCTTTTTTCCCTTTTTTAATTTATTTCACTGGATTATACTCCTTCAATAACATCTTCAAACACTAATCTTTAACATAATGCTTATACTCTTACTACTCCTACTACTATGGGATTTGAATGGGCAACTGGATCTCTGTGCTAATGTGTTATGGCAACTCGAACTGATGTACGTACGTACGAAGTTCTACATTGTGACTGACTAACTGACTAAAGATCTTGAAGAACAATCATTTAACGTGATCACCGATATCACTAAAATATTTCTAAGGTTGCAAATTTCTGTGCAGGAAATAAGTATGTTGTTAAGCAAATCTCTTGAGAAATCCCTTGTTCATGAGATTTAAGTTATAAAATTTAATTTGCAATTCATTTCGAGAATCATTTCTGAATTTTGTCAGAATGAATAACATGTAAATTACTCAGTTTCATACTTATCTCATTCAGTCTGTCATAGACACAGCAAACGTTTTGATCATAATATTCAATTTTCAAGAATTCACCATAGAAAATTTTATAAGTTGTAGGACAACTCATAACTCCTTAGTATCAAAAGATATTTTCCGATTGAAATGACGTTTATAATAGTTATCAGAGGGGGTTTTGTGGAGATTTAGTATTTTTCAT